>NC_064626.1:652477341-652589841 GCF_023864275.1 Schistocerca cancellata | reverse complement strand
GGTCCCACAGCTTAAAATATCATTGCCATTATATTAGCATAGGAATTGCATTCGGGAGCCACAGTGGACGTGACGAACAACCGATCGACGTACTCTCCTACACACACACACACTCACACACTCACTCACTCACTCTGTCCAGTCACATTAAAGTGGCCACCTGTCAGAAGCTCAGATAATCACCTTTCGCAGCACGGACCGCTGCGAGACGTGTAGAAAGGTAGCGATAGGGACTCTGAGTCATGCAGACTCCAGTGCCATGGTCAGCTGAGCAAGGTATTTCAGTTGAGGATCCGTGTCGCAAACAATTCGACTCCCACAGAGTCTCGACTGTGTTTAAATCGGGGCATATTGTTGGCCAGGGAAGTGTCGTTAACTCATCCTAGTGCTTCTCTAAACACACACGTACGCTGCAAGCTGTGGGGCACGCTGCATTATCCTGCTGGTAGATGCCATCGTGCCGAGGAAAAACAAACTGCACGGAGGTCGACATGGACCCCAAGGACAGTTGCTTGCTTGCGTTTATCCATTGCGCCTTCCAGACTGACGAGATCACTCAGGGAATGCCACGAAAACATTCCCCAGGCCGAAACGCTCCCCCCTCCTGCCTGGACCTTTTCGACGGTCGTTGCAGAATGTTTGCAACAAACGTTTCTGCCCATTGTATCATGAAATGTGATGCCTCTGGAAAGGCCAAATGTTGCCGCTCAGTGGACGTCCAGCTGCAATATTAGCGTGCAAATTCCGGCCTTCGTCGTCGATGAACATCAGTCAGTTTGGGTGCATGAATCAGCAGTATTGTAGTCCGGGAAACACCGATAAATCGACAGTGAATCGTCAAGCAATGTTAATCCAATCACCGCTGTGCTGCTGAGATTCTTTCTTGCCTTGGGTCATGGCCTAATGTCCGTAAAACAAAACTCAGAAAGTACGCAAATACCAGAGGTGTAGTTCTGCGGTAATGACCACGCAGTTTGATCATGTAGTACAGGCTTCCTAAAGGAATTGCATACCGTTTGAAAATATCGGTTTTGAGAACATTAACAAACATGTTGTCGAAAATATTTCTTTTCCCATATAAACATTTTGTACGGTCAGCAATATACCACCACCACCATTACTTCACTATATACATTAATAAGCATGTGTGTGCAATTATGCAGTCATACACCCAGTACTGTTTTTCAGAGTTTCTGCATGCAGACAATATTCACTCGAGACATCTCTGAGTTTTCAAATCAGAAAATATTGGGACGCATGAAGGTATAAGCTTTTTATTCAGTCACTGAAAATTTTAATATTGTATGGAAGAAGAAATCAGGAAACTATGGCGTATCTTCTTTAACTGACAATAAATGCAGTAATTTTGTCAGCCAAATAACTTGAAGAATATTTCTACCTCTGACGAATCTTTCAAGCTGTCCGCGCCAATTAAATCGGATTTGAGTTGCAGTTCTATGGAGAAAGAGGCAGCGCGGTATGACAATGGTCCTGAAGTATTTTATCTGCTTTAATGATTGCTTTTTCGGCTCATGTTGCATAATTCAGTCGTACAATCCCGTTCTTCTCATTGACATGTCAGTGTTCATGTGACTTTTCAACAAGCACTCAGTCATTTGTATATAATACGGGAGCCTAGTTGGAGCTTTGTTACGCTCCTTGTTCTGGTCTCAAATATTCTCAGTAAAAATTAAATTTTCAGGTGGTAAATTTCGAATTACTTTCGTCGAAATCCAGCTGGAAAAATTATAAAATCCATTTGGTCTCGAAAGTGCCTTATTGAAAAACTGATACTGTAATTTAATGGTGTGCTGTATGAAAACACAGCATTAGATTCAGTATTTACTATAATAAAACTATTGCTACCCTTAATATTGTCATGAAGCTTTTAGTTCAAACAAGGGCAGCACGTTTTGTATTATCGCGAAATATGGGAGGAAGTGTCACTGAAATGATACAGGATTTGGGCCGGACATCATTAAAAGAAAGGCGTTTTTCGTTGTGACGGAATCTTCTCACGAAATTCCAACCACCAACTTTCCCTCAGAATGTGAAAATATTTTGTGGACACCGACCTACATAGGGAGAAAAAGATCACCACGATAAAATAAGGGAAATCAGAGGTCGTACGGGAAGATATAGGTGTTCGTTCTTTCCGCGCGCTGTAAGCGATTGGAATAATAGAGAATTGTGACGGTGGTTCGATGAACCCTCTGCCAGGCACTTACTTGGGATTTTGCAGAGTATCCATGTAGATGTAGTTGCCCGCCCAACTTCCGTCGATGTAAGAAACTTTTTCTTCCTCCTTTAATGTTCTTAGTTTAGTCAATCTAACTTCTTTTTCGCCAGTCAGTTACATCAGTTCCGTCAACAGCTTTTGTTTGCTTCCAGATCCCCCAGCTCTCTTTTAGTGAAATTCCATTTCACGCTGTGTGTTTTGTACATCATCTTTTAAGGATAATGGATCTTCCGTTTCACAGCAACATCTAGTTTGCCTGACTGTGGTACTGCTTTTTATATTAAGTAAAAGTCCTCCATCGTTAGTCGAATAAACGAATCGTCGAAACACTCTTAACGATGGTGTTTCTTTCTATATTATTAGTATTCTTATTGTGCGCATTTTCTTGCCCTTATCCATCACTTTACCTAACTAACTAATTCACCAAATTTATAAATAGAACCGACAGTACTAATTAACGCAAGAAACTCAGACGAGGAGAAACTACGTAAATCGCCAGATGCCGCATGAAAGGCACCTATGCATCTCTTCCTGGAAAGTCTACTTCCCCCTCACCATTTTACAGCAGGGGTGCCCAAAAGCACGGTCCGCGGATCGCATGCGGCCCAAAACAAGCAGGCTATCACACGATCGTAAAAAAAAAAACCATAAAATTTTGTTTATGTGAAGTTATGATAAGAGTAATTTTCGATTTGTAGCTCCCACATACCCACGACCCTCTCTCTCTCTCTCTCTCTCTCTCTCTCTCTCTCTCTCTCTCTCTTCAGCGTGTGAGTGTAAAGTAAACTACGTGCAGCCCAGAAATACTCATGTTATCGAATGTCACAAGCGTCCAGTCTAGCTGTATGGTGGGACACGTCTGGTGTATTTAAAATGGTGTCAAAAATGTTCGGGTTCCTGACAGCACGTGATGTTTTGTCAACGAGCATGATTGGTACATGAAGATTCAGTGAAATCGACAAAGACATTTTGAAGTGTACACAAAGCTCCACTAGGGACGTCGCTTGCCTCGCTCTTAGCCGAAGACTCTTTGTAACGATTCTTTGCGAACACTGGTGACTCATTATACGTCGATTGTTGTTTATTCTCATTGTTGCAATAGATCGGTACCTTCATAGCTGACTGTTCTGTGACTATTGTTGCTTATCAGTTGTAAAGATGTTTTTGGAACAGTGTACTGCGATTAAAGTGGACCCTCTGGTGTCCCATACCAAAAGCGCATTGTTACGTCAGTACAGCAGAACATGGCGACTAGCGCCCACGTCCGCCTAGTCTGTGTAACGAAAGCTGCCACGCATTCAGTTGTTGTTGTGGTCTTCAGTCCTGAGACTGGTTTGATGCAGCTCTCCATGCTACTCTATCCTGTGCAAACTTCATCTCCCAGTATCTACTGCAACCTACATCCTTCTGAATCTGCTTAGTGTATTCATCTCTTGGTCTCCCTCTACGATTTTTACCCTCCACACTGCCCTCCAATGCTAAATTTGTGATCCCTTGATGCCTCAAAACATGTCCTACCAACCGATCCCTTCTTCTAGTCAAGTTGTGCCACAAACTTCTCTTCTCCCCAATCCTATTCAATACTTCCTCATTAGTTCTGTGATCTACCCATCTAATCTTCAGCATTCTTCTATAGCACCACATTTCGAAAGCTTCTATTCTCTTCTTGTCCAAACTAGTTATCGTCCATGTTTCACTTCCATACATGGCTACACTCCATACAAATACTTTCAGAAACGACTTCCTGACACTTAAATCTATACTCGATGTTAACAAATTCCTCTTCTTGAGAAACGCTTTCCTTGCCATTGCCAGTCTACATTTTATATCCTCTCTACTTCGACCATCATCGGTTATTTTACTCCCTAAATAGAAAAACTCCTTTACTACTTTAAGTGTCTCATTTCCTAATCTAATTCCCTCAGCATCACCCGACTTAATTTGACTACATTCCATTATCATCGTTTTGCTTTTGTTGATGTTCATCTTATATCCTCCTTTCAAGACACTGTCCATTCCGTTCAACTGCTCTTCCAAGTCCTTTGCTGTCTCTGACAGCATTCAGCTACTTCCCTTATTAAAGCTCCATCGCGTTACGCGCACATTGTTAGACAGGAGACGTAGGAACCTCTGCCATTTACGCTATGACAACCTAACAGGCTTTGTTGATCAAATGAGATCACTCTGACCTTTGGAGAAGACTAGCGCCCTGGATATCAATATACGTTATAGCTTTCGCAGTCGGTGGTTACATCTCAATTTGTTGCAGCTTTTTAATGATCCGATATGTTTGTAAAGAGGAAACCTGTTATTTACTCAAATTGTCTTGTAAAGTCATCAGATGATCAAAACGACTTGCTAAATGATTTAGATAAGATACCTGTATGGATCGGTAAGTGGCAATTGACCCTGAATAAGGAAAAGTGTGAAGTTATTCACATGAGTACTAAAAGAAATTAGTTAAATTTCGATTACGCGATAAGTCACACAAATCTGAAGGCTGTAAATTTAACTAAATACTTATCGATTACAATTACAAATAACCCAAATTGGAACAATCACATAGATAATATTGTGGTTAGAGCAAACCAAACACTGAGATTCATTGGTAGAAAAGAGACTCCTTACACCACGCCTGTGTACCCTATTCTGGAGTATTACTGTGCGGTGTGGGATCCGCATCAGGTGGAACTGACGGATGACATCGAAAAAGTACAAAGAAGGGCAGTTCGTTTTGTATAATCGCGAAGTAGGGGAGATGTCACAGACATGATACGTGAACTGGAGTGGCAATCATTAAAACAACTGCGTTTTTCGTTGCGACGGGATCTTCTCATGAAATTTCAATCACCAGATTTCTCCTCTGATTGCGAAAACATTCTGTTGGCACCTACCTACATAGGGAGAAATGATCATCATGATAAAATAAGAGAAATCAGGGCACGCACAGAAAAATTTAAGTACTCGTTTTTCCCGCGTGCCGTTCGAGAGTGGAACGGTAGAGAGACAGCTTGAAGGTGGTTCATTGAACCCTCTGCCAGGCACGTTATTGTGAATAACAGAGTAATTACGTAGATGTAGATGTGACCAGAGGCTAGTCACCAAAAAGCGTCCAAATGCTTCCTAACCCACGCTAATAATTTCCTTCAGGTAGAACTCCATTTCATTATAGAATGAGTTAAGAGCTACTACAGGAAAATGTCCAATCTCGTGTTCAAACTAGTACAACCACCGCCACCACTATTTAGAGATGAATGGTGCCAAATGATGCCACATACCGTCTTTTAACAAGGAAATAGTGGGTTAGGTATCTTTCGAAGATTTTGACCATATTAAAGAAACGCAGCAAACACGTTTGAGATGTATACTTCAGTGACTAAAACTATCCTATGTTGCCATTTGAGGGTAAATTAACAATTTTAGATTGGTTTGATGGAACTTGTTACAGTATTATAGCATTCGGTATTGAAGAAATTTCAGAGAATATATTATGTCAGATAGTTTCCACCTCCGTCGCTTCTAGCTATGTAGCCAAGTGGAAAGATAGCTGTCGTGCAGTCACGTGACCACTGTTTGAAAAGAAGGGATAATAATGTTCAGAGAGAACATAACGTACAGCTCCAAGCTAAGCGCAATCTTTCATGTCATTGAGATCATGATGAAACCAATTCACTTCGCTTTTTGAGTTCTACATATTCTTCTTAGTGCCGCAAAAATTATGGACAACACATACGTAATGCTGTAGTATTGTTTTATATAATCAGGAGTCTTATTATTTTCGATATCGTGATCCATCTTCGGTTGACTGGGACAGCGTACAGTACAACCTCTCGTAATTAATAGAAGAGGAGGAAAACTGCCACCCGTGTTGCTGTAAACTTAAAAAACAGTCTGATTAGCAATTCTCCAACTTAATATCACTGTACATGTACTCCCATTGAGCGTATTTGGGACATGATTGGATGTTGTCCGGTAGTGTTACTGTTACCAGCGACATTTTGCGGCAGCAGGGAGCGGTGTGCCGAGCATTGTAGCCAACGATGACACCAATCTCCATGATGGTATCTACACACAACTTAAAGCTTACAGCGTAACCATGAAGTGTAGCTACAGCGCCGGCCGCGGTGGTCTAGCGGTTCTAGGCGCTCAGTCCGGAACCGCGCGACTACTACGGTCGCAGGTTCGAATCCTGCCTCGGGCATGGATGTGTGTGATGTCCTTAGGTTAGTTAGGTTTAAGTAGTTCTAAGTTCTAGGGGACTGATGACCACAGATGTTAAGTCCTATAGTGCTCAGAGCCATTTGTAGCTACAGTATGCTGTGAAAGAAATTGAAACTAGATTCAACCATAGGACTAATAGTGATTAACAATATTTAAGCTACACAAGCTGTGTAATGTGTTAATAAATCTTGATTCGTTATTTACTTCAGGGTGGTGTTACTTCCCACATATGTAGTTCTATATGTATAAACCAGACTGTATCTAAAAGTATTTTTTTTTTCTTTGATGTAACCTACTGATTTTCTGGTACACCAATTGTTTTGACCAGATAGATCTTCCAAGCATCAAACACTGCGATCGTAGTATTCTGAACAGGTATCATTCAATTCTCTTCTTTATTATTAAACGTTCAGATGAACTGTTTATACCGTAACGACCTTTGCTGATCCAAAGCTAAAGTCCGTTTATCTCGATCTAACTGGTGAGATGTTACAGATCAGTCGGTCTCTTACTAAATTTTGAGAATGTGGAGCTGTCACTGGATGCACTGTAAACTCGGGCGAAAGACTTCTTACATGTGGGCCGGCTAGTTGCCAAAACAGCTGATAGAAACGTATGCTTCCGATCAGTGACGTACGAATTCACTATTAGCGACTACCGCATTGCGTGGTGTAGCTGAGTATGTTAAATAAAGTCCTGTAGGTAATTATGTTAATCACTCCAGCGTCGGAAATCTTCCAGTAATACTGAAAATAATAAGCTAATGTAGTTGTTAAAGGCCAGCAGAAGGTGGTAGAACTTCACGCACACCGGCATAAATAGTGATTATTAACGGTTGTCCCCTGCTCCACCTCACTAGTTATTGTATATTTTTGTTGAACGCTGTTCCGTTGTAGGAACTACGTTCCAAGAACCAAATACTCTTCGGGATTGATGTGCCCCACGACATCTTTCGTGTTTTACTCTTGTTAGTCGCCCCTGCTGTTTAATCATTGTAACTGTTATGACTATAGCAAAATGACAGTGACTACGTATCTGATACGAAAGCGTCCAACACAGACGTTTCCAGTGCCATTTAACCCTGCCGCCTAATGCCATTGCAGCCACTTAAGATAATCTAATTCGAGCTAGACACATCGTTTGTCACAGGCAATGTCACTGTCAAAATTATTTGGCGGGTCTTCCAAATGTGTCTGGTCTATGCGACGTTGTAATGGAACACCAACACTTACTCTTAGCGGAATATAAGCTAGGATCAAATTTGTTACAAATGAAAGCAGCAACTGTGTACTGAGCTTTGTCTCGGGTCTTCAGTGGCAGCGTGCGGTGGGAGGGAGGGAGGGAGGGAGGTGCTGGTGCTGGTGCTATAGCATCTTTGAAGAGCATCTGTGGTGCTTGACGGCATGAATGTGGTGGTGGTGGTGGTGGTGGTGGTGGTGGTGGTGGTGGTGGTGGTGGCGGCTTCGGGTCTGCAGTGAGGCATGCTCCAGTAGAACAAATAGTGGCGCACTGCCTGTGGGCGGGTATCCGGGTTAGGGGTCACAGTGTAAAGTTACTACAAATAACCGATTATGGACGCTTTTCTTTTCTCTCATTAAAATATTGCGCTACATTACCACCATTCATTCTTTCTCAGCTAAGTGGTTTTTTTACCCTCCAGAAGCAACGTATCAGACGTCACAAATCAGAGAATGAGGCAAAACGCCAGAGTATAAGACAGTGATCAAATGCAACTACTAGGGTACGGTCGATTGAATCTGTCTAAATAGACATATTTTCACAACGGAATTTCATCGCATTTCTACTACTGGGGTGAATCACCTAAAACTTACTTGGGGAAATGGAAAGCGCTATTGATGTGCGGTTTTCACAGAATGGATTGGTAGTCACGAGCTCTTATTGTTAGCCAGTCAACAGAATGTAATAATACTTAGAAAATTTATTTATTGTGCAAACATACACTTTTTTGATGGGACGATGCCTATCGACATTAAAAAAACCAGAATAGGGTAAATTTGAATGTCAGTGGTGTTTGTTGCAGAATTCTAGTGCGAGTTGTTCACGAGATCGTATTTTGGAAAGTTGCCACACCGATACTTGTACAGTATCTATGGTAGCACACACTAAAGAACAACAAATGTGTGCATACATTAGTAATATGGATTCTGATGAGAAACTAGACAATTAACCATCATAGGTTGTTCAAAATGACCACCGGCAGCGACAATACACGCTTTCAATCTGGTATAGAAAGACTGCTGCACACGTGCTATCTTTTCAGCGGAGATATCCTAGCAGGCTGCAGTAATAGGTTGTAGGAAGCGTCTTTCCCCACAGTAAAATGTATACAGGCGTCAAAAGCAGGGAACGGGCCGCCCAATGTACAGGTCCTTTGCGCCCAATCCAACGATTTGAAAACAACTGGAAAAAATTCTGAAGATATGTTGTTGTACTTCGTGCAGTATGGTCAGGACAGCAATCGTGCTGGTATCACAAGTTCCTTCTAGTCTGCAGAAGAACGTCTAACAGCATCCGTGGAAGATGGTCTGTTAGGAGGCTGCGATAATTCTGCACGTTTAGTGTCCCGCCTATGGAAAACAGGCCTATGAGCTGATGGTTCACTATCCGACGTCAAACTGTAACACTGCATGGACGCTGACGTTCCACCTGACGTAGCCGACGGGGATTGTCAACAGACCAACAGACTAATAGTGGATGTTTAGGCGGTGTACCTGGCCTGACTTAAATCACTAAGCAAGATACGTGATAAGTCTGCAGTATCCTGTCGTAATGCTCTACACTTACAGAAGTTAACACCATTCTCATAATTGTTCCCCTGCAGCTCTTGATGGAGAGAGATGTGGTAGGGATGGAACCTCTGTCGATGGGGATTGTGTAGGCCGCTTTACTTCTCATGCCACTTTCTCGTGCGACTGGGCTGAAGCTAACGTGCAGTTCAACTGAGACAGCTGCAGCAACAAGAACATTACTTCCCTCTCTTCTTTCGTCACTTGTTTCCTTCTATTACGTTGTCTACCGCTTTCACGTAACTATTTTAAGAGGTTGATAAATAATTGCCGAGAACTTTGACGTCCGTTCGGATATCCTGCCACACACACCGTACAAGAACGAACTGCATTCTTCCTAGATTCTCCGTACCCCCATGAGCATGCCGGCTTTTTATGCATTGGTAAATCCGACCGTCCACGCACGACCTGCTGCTTGGACTGTTACACAGTGAGCACCTAGTCGCACTACTCTCAAGGAACACACAAGCACACTTTAAACAAACATAACATCGCACCTAGCAATTACGGCGTGTCGGTGAGGAAACTTTCCAAAATACGATATTTCTTAGACGACTTAGAAGCAACAACAAACACCACTGACGTTCCCATTTACCCTGCTTCTAGTTTGTTGATGTCAGTGGGCATCGTTCCATTTAAAAAGTGTGTGTTTTTGGACAAAAACATTCTAAGTATTATTACAATCTATTTATTGGTTAGCAGTTCGAGCGCCTGACTACTAATCCATTCTATGAAAACCGCATATCAGTAGTATTTCCCATTTCCGCAATATTAGCGTTGCAAGTTTATGATGATTCACTCGGTATGGCACTACATAAATGTTGTTCATAGTTACACAGATTTAATCAGAATGAACTGCATAAGCCGATTCGGGTTCCTCAAGTAAGGCGAATTGGGTCATTAGTCCATGAATAGGGTTAGTACAACAGCGTATATATCACATAACATGTAGACTGTCACTTACTTTTACACAGCTGTGAACATACCAGACAGTATCTTCTATTTTCCAATATTTTTTTTTGGGGGGGGGGGGTGGAAGGGAACATCAGTCTGAGTGGTTTTATGCGGCCCGCTACGAATTCCTCTCCTGTGCCAACCTCTTCATCTCAGTGTAGCACCTGCAACCTACGTCCTCAGTTATTTGCTGAATATATTCCAATCTCCGCCTCCTTCTACAGTTTTGCCCTCTACAGCTCCCTCTAGTATCATGGAAGTCTTTCCCTGATGTCTTAACAGATGTCCTATCATCCCATCCCTTCCTCCTGTCAGTGTTTCCGACATATTCCTTTTCTCTCAGATTCTGCGCAGAACTTCGTTTCTTGCCTTACCAGTTCACCTAATTTTCAACATTCGTCTCGAGCACCACATCTTAGGTGCTTTGGTTCTCTTCTGTTCACTTTTTACCACAGTTAATGTTTCACTACTATACAATGCTGTGCTCCAAACGTACATTCTTAGAAATTTCTTCCTCAAATTAACGCATGTGTTTGATACTAGTAGATTTCACTTTGACCAGGAATGAGTTTTTGCCAGTGGTAGTCTGCTTTTGATGTCCTTGTTCCGTCCGTTATTGGTTATTTTGCTGCCTAGGTGGTAGAAATCTTAACTTCACCTACTTCGTGGCCATCAATCCTAATGTTAAGTTTCCCGTTGTTCTCATTTGTGCTACGTCTCACTACTTTCGTCTTTCTTCGATTTACTCTCAATCCATATTCTGTACTCAGTAGACTGTTCATTCTGTTCAGCATATCACGTAATTCTTCATCTCTTTTACCCAGTATAGGAATGTCATAAGCGATAGTATCGCTGATATTTCACCTTGAATTTTAATCCCACTCCTGGACATTCCTTTTATTTCCGTCATTGCTTCTTCGATGTAGTAGCGAAAGACTACATCCATATCTTACACCCTATTTAATTAGAGGATTTCGTTCTTGGTCGTCCAGTCTTATTATTCCCTCTTGGCTGTTGTACATATTATATATTAATCCGTCTCTCCCTATTGCTTCTATTTTTCTCAGAATTTCGAACATCTTGCACCATTTTACATTGCCGAACGCTTTTCCCAGGCCGTAAATCCTACGAAAGTGTCTTGATTTTTCTTTAGTCTTGATTCCATTATCAACCGCAATGTCAGAATAGCCTCCCTGGTACCTTTACTTTTCCTAAAACCAAACTGATCATCTAACACGTCCTCAATTTTCTTTTCCATTCTGCTGTATATTATTCTTGTCAGCAACTTGGATGCTTGAGCTGTTAAGCTGATTGTGTGACAATTCTCGCACTTGCAGCTCTTGCTGTCTTTGGAGTTGTGTGGATGATGCATTTCCGAAAGTCAGATGGTATGTCGGCAGACTAGTACGTTCTACACACCAAAGTGAATAGTCGTCTTGTTGCCACCTCCCCCAATAATTTTAGAAGTTAGGAAGGAATGCTATCTATCCTCTCTGCCTTATTTGATCGTACGTCCTCCAAAGCTTTTTAAATTCTGATTGTAGTACTGGTTTCTCCCCCCCCCCCTTCTTCTTCTAAATCGACTCCTGTTTCTTCATCTTTCATCAGAGTAATCTTCCCCCTTCATAGCGGCCTTCAACGTACCCTTTCTACTTGTCCACACATTCCTCTGCATTTAACAATGGAATTCCCGCTGCACTACTCTTTTTAGTTTCACGGAAGTTTAACTTTCCTATGTACTGAGTCAATCGTTCCGACAATCATTTCTTTTTCGATTTCTTCACATTTTTCATGCAGCCATTTCGTCTTTACTTCACTGCGCCTCTTATTTATTTCATTCCTCGATGACTTGTATTTCTGTATTCCTGGATTTCCCTGATCATTTTTGTACTTACCTCATTTCATTGATCGACTGAAGTATTTCTTCCGTTACCCATAGTTTTTTCGCAGTTACCTTCTTTGTACCTATGTTTTTCTTTCCAACTTCTGTTACTGCCCTTTGTAGAGATGTCCATTCCTATTGCCTACTGAGCTATTCCTTATTGCTGCATCTATAGCCTTCGATCACTTCAATCATATCTCGTCATTCTTTAGTACTTCCTCACTTCTTTGCTTCTTGATTCCTTCTGATTAATCTCTTAAGCTTCAACCTACTCTTCATTGCTAGTACATTGTGATCTGAGTCTATATCTGCCTGTGGATACGTCTTACAATCCAGTATCTGATTTCGGAATCTCTGTCTGACCATGATGTAAACTAACTGAAATCTTCCAGGCCTTTTCCAAGTACACCTCTTCGTCTTGTGATTCGCTGTTACTAGCTGAAACTTGCTACAGAGCTCAATTAGTCTTTTACCTCTCTCATTCCTTGTCCCAAGCCCACATTCTCCTGTAACCATTTCTTCTGCTCCTTCCCCTACAGCTTCATTTCAGTCCCCCATGACCTTCAGAATTTCATCTTCCTTTACGTACTGTATTACCCTTTCGATATCCTCGTATACTATCTCTGTCTCTTAATCTTTAGCTTGCGACGTCGGCTTGTATATCTCAACCATCGTTGTCGGTGTTAATTTGCTATCACTTAACTGTTCACAGTAACACGCTGCCATACCTTCGTATTCAAAACGAATCCTAATCCAGTTAAGCCATTTCCTGTTGCTGTCTGTATTACCCTAACTTATCTGACCAGAAATCCTTGTCTTCTTTCCATTTCACTTCACATCCTGTTATATCTAGATTGAGCCATTGCATTTCCCTTTTCAGATTTTCTAGGTTCCCTATTACGTTCAAGCTTCTGACATTCCATGCCCCGACTCGTAGAACGTTATCATTTCGTTGGTTATTCAGTCTTTTTCTCGTGGTCACCCCCCCCCCCCCCCCCTCCCGCCTTATGGCAGTCCCCTCCCGTAGATCCGAATGGGGAACTATTCCAGAATCTTTTGCCAATGGACAGATCTACATGACACTTTAAGAAGAGAAGATATTATTTAGAGTATGATAAAGGATTCAATCATTTTGTTGCTCGTAGACCAAAGCAGGTGCTATGAAAGAGTAACTGAGTTACTGTATGTCCACTGTAACTTGGTGTTTTATGCCAAGAATGACTAAATCGAACATTGTTTCAGAACTTCTTTTTATTATATCACGTACTTTTTAAACTTTTTTGAACACTGGTGTAATGATAGATCAGTCTTCTTACATACTCCATACAATTTGCCAAGTCTGACATGCTTACTGCACGTAAGCAATTACATGCTTCTCTCACAAAATCCCATAAGACACTGACGTATACCGTACTCCATCGAATGATCATAAAGTGCTGATCTCAGTGCCAACATGGCTGTCCCTTTAATATGCAATGCCGAACATCCTCGGTATTGTTATAAAGGGTATTTAATAAAATTACAATTAAAACTGATACCTCAAAATTGACTCATTTTAAGAGTTGCACTAGCTCTTATAGATCAAATACATAGATGAATTTTCAAACTTATAACATTTTAAGAGTGTGCAAATGCTCAAAATATGAAGTATTAACAATATTTTTACTAAATACAAAAGATACATGGTTCGGAAAATGTTCCTACCAATGTATGTGTTTCCAAGTCTCCCATTGAATGTGGCAAAATAGGTCTTTTATTTATTATTGACAAAACACCTAAAGAACTGCCTATGTTCACACGCCACTTATAACATTTTCGCTAATTACATTTTAATTTTCTAATCAATTTTGATTCTCTGTTGAATTTTCCTTTAAATGCCACAGACTTTAATTTAGATACTATTTTAACACAAATACATCTCCGTTTCAAAGAAATTACTTTGACCATTATACTCGATCATTTGTTCCAGATTTAACCCAACTACGTTAATCCTAAATATTCCTTTCAATTACAGGACCTATATACTTCAATACAATTACAACTTAGTAACCACTTTCATTGTAACAATTTTACAAGTATATGTTTACCTATACCACTACCGTTTGTTTACATCAGTGATTCCTGTTTATTTCAAAATGGATCGAAAAATACGTGTTTTAAATGGGTTTCAATGGACTGTTACGTCTCACCTTGTTCAAATTCATTCCCTTCAAAGTTGTTACAACTCCATATCTGCGTAATTAATTGTTTGCAACAATCTTCCGTCAGTTTTGAGTTCCTGAAACACTACTAACGATTTGTCTACATCTTATTTGTCGTACTAGAAGCACGCCGCACGGGCTTCTACCGCTACTCTAGCATTAGTTTACTGAAATAGACTTGGGATTATAGTCGTATTCTGGCATTTGATGGAGAGCAGGCAGGACACTTCCTCCTGCAGTACCCGGCTGTAAGCCTGTCGCTGTTGGCTTCCACTGCGTTGCAGCTTCTTTGCGCATGGCATTGTGCCAATTATAGTAGGAAACTCTACCGGCCGCGAAAGTTTCCCCTAGTTCAAAGAAAAAGAAAACGTGACCCAGGTTCTAATTAACATTTTAGCTTGCTTAAAGACACTAAAGCACACTGTACGCAAATTTAATATTTTTATTGATTTTTGTAGGAGACAGGCTTTAAAGTGAATTTCTACAGGCGCGGAGAGCGGAGGAGATCTGAGAAGAAATTGCTGGTCGCGGTAAAATCGCAACTTAAGACTTAAAACATTAGATGCCCTCTGAACTGATATGCCTTCATTTTGCCTCTTAGCTGTTTTCTCTCGGATAGTACCACAGAAGATAAAATTACATTTCCACTTTTTTCTCCTCGTGGAATCCGGTAGTCTTACTTTATTTAAGAAAGAGGGGATTGATAACTTCACTGTTTAGTCCCTTTTAACCCCACTAATCAACCGTTCGTTCACCCACAGCAGAAGATGTTTTTAGTCAGTCTAAGAGGTAAGAGAGAACTTAAGCAAGAACTGCACTCATTTATTTCTGAAATCTTACTAGCGTCTGGAAGTACTCACTCAAAGACATCAAGGAGCTTTTTGTAGATAGGTTGTGAAATTTTCACGGACCAGTACGAAGCTGCTCTGTGGAAATAGTAGTCGCAGTACGGTGGAGGTACTGGACCATCTGATTTTTCTCGTTTCCTCTGACAAATTGACACTCTCCGTATTTTAGAGTTTGCTGCCTATGTGATACCATGCCTATGTGATACCAGTTTATACGGTGATGAGTGTTTGCGCAGTTACTCCTATATGCAAGTTCGGTTCTAATCTTCTCCTTTCCTTTCACTTCTACATTTCGATGTAGCACTTACTAGAGTAGCGCACTTTCCCAAAATTACACCAAGATGTCTTCCGTAGTCCCTATCAGGTGGTTCACCATCAGCATATTCATGCACTCTCACAGTCAGCGAAACTAAGAGATGTCAGGAATTCAACTTACAGCACCGACGCACAATCTGATGCTCGTGAGCTATATATCTCAATTTCTCCTCCTTATTCAAACCAAATTTTGCGGATTAACCTTTTTTTGCCATCATCTAGATTCGAACCAGCCGTCTTCGCGTCATGTGAAACTACAGTATCCTGCGTTTACAAACCTTTTTCTCAGAAGTGGAACAGATGTTTGCATATGTGTATGCTTACCCTTGTCTCGATTATGCACTTCGCTGAATAGTGCGACCACTTTCCCGTCGTAGATTTTCTCTGTGACTAAGATTCTTGTGGATTTTGTGCCAGGATGTGCGTCATACGGAGGCTGAGTTAGAGGTAAGTCACAGGATGGCTGCAAGAGCACGATTTAAACTTAGGTACCAGAATCTAAAAAGGTCAGGTCAAACAAGTACTCGGACTAAATTTTATTTGTTAGGTATTCACTGGATTATAAATATTTAAGCCTGGATATTACGTTGTACAATACCAGAAGAGTGAAACGTAGGACCTAGCTGCAATTTTGGAAACACACACACACACACACACACACACACACGCACACACACACACACACACACACACACTGCAGTCTCAGGCAACTGCAAACAGTGAAAGCACGTAGAAGTACCGCAACACGACGTGGAATGGACTCGACTAATGTCTGAAGTAGTGCTGGAGGGAACTGACACCATGAATCCTGCAGGGCTGACCATAAATCCCTAAGGGTACGAGGAAGTGGAGATCTCTTCCGAACGTTGTAAGGCATCCCAGCTATGTTAAATAATATTCATGTCAGGGGAGTTTGGTGGCCAGCAGAAGTGTTTAAACACAGAAGAGTGTTTCTGGAACTGCTCTGTAGCAATTCTGAACGTATGGGGTGTCGCATTGTCCTGCTGGAATTGCCCAAGTCCGTCGGAATGCACAATGGACATTAATGGGTGCTGGTGATCAGACAGGATTCTTACGTATGCGTCACCCGCCAGTCGTCTCTGGTCGTATCAGGGGTCCCGTATCACTCCAACTGCACACGCCCCACACCATTTCAGAGCCTCCACCAGCTTGAACAGTCGCCTACTGACATGCAGGGTCCATGGATTCATGAGGTTGTCTCCATACCCGTACACGTTCATCCGCTCGATACACATTGAAACGAGTCTCGTCCGACCAGGCAACGCGGTTCGTTATCAACAGCCCAATGTCGGTGTTGACCGGCCGAGCCGAGGCGTAAGGCTTTGTGTCGTGCAGTCGTGAAGAGTTTCGTTGAATGGTTCGCACGCTGACACTTGCTGATGGCCCAGCATTGAAAAATGCAGCAATTTGCGGAAGGGTTGCACTGCTGTCACGTTGAACGGTTCTCTTCAGTCGTCGTTGGTCCCATTCTTCCAGGATCTTTTTCTGGCCGCAGCGATGTCGGAGATTTGATGATTTACGGGATTCCTGATATTCACGGTACACTCGTTGAATGGTCGTGCGGGAAAATCCCCACTTCATCGCCACCTCGGAGAAACTTGTGTCCTATTGCTCGTGCGCAGACTAGAACACAAAGTTCATCGCACTCATATCTTGATAACCTGCCTACTCATATATCTTGATAACCTGCCATTGTAGCAGCAGTAACCGATCTAACAACTGCACCCGACACTTGTTGTCTTATATATGCATTGCCGACCGCAGCGCCGTGTCCTATCTGTTTGCATATCTGCCTGTCTGCAGGCCTATAGCAGTTTCTTTGGTGCTTCAGTGTATATGGACACTATTTAGTTACCGTTTGTTGAAGTTAAAGTCGTTTATACACGGTTTCGGTGACTGGGGTGTGGTAGCTGTTATTAGGCTAAGAAGGAAATCTTAATTGCAAAGTAAGAAAGTAATTGAAAAAAGAGGGTACAGTTTGGAGACCCGGGGCGCAGTGATTGTATCAAAGGCCTTCTCAAACGAAGTAGTGTGTGCAAATTTATTCCGTAATCGCTTGAGGTTTATTATTCCGTCTACGTTTCTATTAGTAATCGGATAATCGCGTACCTTTGGCTCCGAAGCAGAACACTCTCTTTGGTCTCCTCACAGCCAACCACGAATACAATCGCTCTTGAAGCTGTCAGATGAGGACTGGGACTCGAAGCGGCAACCTTTCCTTCCCGACACGCGACCCACCCTCACAGCTTCACTCGCCTCATTACCTCTGTTATACTTCCCAGATTACGTAGACGACTTCCTACACATGTTTTTAGACCAGCAGCAAAAAAAGACGTAGCGGAGAAATGTCTTAGCTACAGCCCAGGAGATGGTTCACATATAAAGTCTCACTTGTCGAACCAAACGAGAAATTTTATTCCATTGCACAGTTTTTCTTGGGTGGCATGTCAACTACGTTAGAACGAGGCAGTTCATTATCATCGGCTGATGGACAAAATTCATTGTTTGTAACGGCGGCTCTTAAAAATGGCTACCCTGAATGCTCCCCTTAAAGCAGACCACGAGTCTGCCAATGTCTGAAGAGAAATAACCGCTGTGAGCTGAGCCGTTCATGTGAAAGATCCGTTGCTTAATTACCTACGGCCTCTGCTGTCGCCTGGAAACTTAAGTAGATGCCATTGTTTACAACTACATCTAATACACTAAGAACCACAGTAAATGCGGGGAACAGCATAATGAAACTTAGTTCAGACCAACTTACGGTTGGAGCACTGAAGGACGATTTGTCATGTATGTAACAATGAGCAGTTATTAAAAGTCTCAACCGAAATAGACAGCCAGAATATTTCTTAAAAGAAATAGGTTGCTATATTCTCCTAAAAGGTGGTTTCACGACCTTAGCTCTCTTTTTTAATGTGTCAATTGATGATTTTCAGTACGTCTGTCAAAACTCAATTCCCAGGTATGCAAGGCTGTAGCCATTCACGATGATCTTTTTATACGAAAGTCTCGTTTGCGTAGACGTGCCTACACATAGCAATAGGCAGTTATTAAAGAATTTTTGCTACTAGCTAAGTGTTGTATGATAAATATGAACTACTTTTGTTCAATGGCAGATATCAAGGCATTAATACCCCAGCTTCAAAGCGGATGTATATCATTTCCCATCAGATTCCTAGTAGTAACCACAGTTTAACTCATCATTCGGTTTATAGTAGACTAACAGATTTTCGCGAAGTTTCAAAGTTACATTTCTCTTTACTAAGAGTCAGCCTATTTTGTCTGTACCTGCCCATATATTGCAAAAATTATGGCATAATACATCCTCTTACATTGTAATCAACGGTATCTGCTTTTGCTGTGTTATGAGCCCTCAATTGACTGCCTATAAGGTCACCACAGTGTGACCTGCGGCGCCCAAGTACTGATCGTTAAAAGTAACCACAATTTGCACTGTGTCGACTGTCCCTCGTCGCAGATTTGACAGCCTGCAATTATACTTATATTTAAAGGCATTGTGTAATGTCAGACACGGTCACAAACGATGAGTGTAGATGGGAAACATTGTGTCATTCTTCACAAAACGCTTTTCCAGTGCTACTGTGTTCTCGGTACGATGTCGCATGTCCCTAAACTTTTTGCAAAAGATACCTGTTGCTATTTCTTAAACAGCATAGGGTGTTTTACAGTAAACTTTGCAATGTCTGAACTAAAGAATGGAGTTGGGTAAGAAATAGAAGTCAAAGCTGAGATTTTTTTCTTGAATTTATTTGCGTTATTCTCTTGCAAAAAATTTAAGACATGAAATGGTTTGTTTGCGTTGTGGTTCCTAGAACGTTCTTAATAAATTACTTTCTCTTTCTTTTCAGTTCTGAGGCGGCAGCATAATAAAGTGGATACAAATATGTTACGAAAAATTAGAGGTATATTGTTTCCTGATTATCTTGAGAAATATTAGCTTCGGTACTGAGAAACTTGCACATTTTCACTCTTCAGTATTTACTGTATGTTCTAAATCTCGTTTTTCTTCTGATCGTTACGTTGCATTACGATAATCTTAATTTAATATTCCTTACTACAAACAAATGCCGCATTTGAAGATGACCGTTTGTGTAATGTGCCTTCACGAATCACTTCTGTGTCAAAATGTATAGCATAGCAGCAGATCCGGAAGTGTCATGCGCGCCCGTGAGTTGTCAGTACGAGACGACAAACAAAAGATTCCCCCTCTCCCACCCCACCTCGGACTGGAGCGCTGCTTACTCGTCTGTACCTCAGGTAAGCGACCAGTTTCACTTAGCTCGTCGCCGGAATCACCGATGTCAGTTAAAATTAAACACATCTTAAAAAAGTTACTGCCTCTGTAAATATTTTTGTTTGTTACTGAGCAGGAAAATTACATTCTTACGAAGCTCATAACGTTAGTGGCCGTTGCTGTATTTCACTGTTAGTTGCTTAAGTACATTATTGCAAAATTCGGCTGAGAATCGCGGGCCGCGCGAACACTTGACTCGGGCCGCAGTTTGACGACGACAACCATAGAGCTTCCTACAGTGGTAAGCTGTTCTGTTTATTCGTCATTTCATTGAATACGATTTGCGAGACAATCAGGGCAATAGTGAGCAGAATGTTGGTAGAGCTGTTCTTTAATGTAGCGGAAGTGTGTGGGACACGTCTGCAGCGCGGCTGTCGCCCTACTTCCGCTGCCAGCGTGGTGCGGCGCCTGGCCACTCTCGGGTGTGCTTTCACCAGCCCGGGGTAGCGTGCCAGCAGGCGGGCCATCAGGGAATGCGTCCCATCATCGTCGTCGTCGTCGTTGTCTGACAACGCTGCCAGAGTGGAAATGGTGGTCAAACACTTACGGGATCAACTGAGATATCGCACAAATCATTTTGACTAATAAGAATAATACGGAGTTCGGTGGCTCATGTAACAAGGCGAATGGACGGTAGATGAACCAGCGCTGTTGTATCGTATTTCACGAGACGAGAACTGACAGAGATGACCATTTAATGGACATACAACAGCAAAAAACATACTAGATCGAGATGACCGCTTATCTTTGAAGAGGTGTGGGGAGTAGTCTGTCCAGCAGTGGATACCATTTTTATTCCTGCCTGTCACATGCGTGTATAACTTTTATGCCACATTTAACTACAGTGCAAGGTGTTCCGTTTATTCGTTTTTTTTTTCCTCGTGTGGATGCTTTATTTGAATGTAATTTACTGGATGAGTACACGGTTTCGTTAAGATACCGGTACAAATTATAATGTGAAACCTTACAATTACAGTCATTAATTTAACGTCCAACGTCATTATATCAATTGTCAATGCCAACGAAATTCACCAACAGCCGTGTAACTTAAGGTTTTATTTTATTTTGAAGGCTACCAGTTTCAGCATTTCACTAAGCCATCTTCAGGCCCCATATGCATCTCTCCAAATAAACGAAAATGTCACATAGAGCCATAAATCTCTGGATGTCGTGAACTCAGTCTTACAATAGTGCTTCATTCGAAGACTTGATAGCAACTGAGCAGATCTGCAGTACAAGAACGTGCTCGAAGCGAACTCTGGTGCAGTTTTCTTCACTGAACGGGGAACATTTAAACGTTCAGTATTTGACTTTAATATCACAGTCGCTACAAATTCGCATGCGCAAGCACACGCGCGCGTGCACGCACACATGAGCTGAAGGAGAAACACCCGAAACTCATGTGTAGAGATAGACCACACAAACCTGGAAATCATACTATGTGTGACGCGCGTAAATTTAAGAAAACCTATCAAAACACCACAGACCACACAGTAAATAGATACTAGTAAACGGTACATGTACCTCCTTCTGCGGTACTGATGCTCACAGATACACAAAGCAAATGAGACAAGGGGCTTACTATCCACTGACAACAATGAATATTGGAACATTTACATTTAATCCAAAGACAAAAACCATTAAGTATTATGGTATATTGTGGAGGAAGAGATTCCTAACCTAATAAAAGATTACGTAATTGTAAAAGATGAACGATGAATTACAACGTTCGTGGATCTTAAGAAATCCTGTCCATCCAGGATTGTATTTCATCCTGCTTGTCAATTTTTTTCAGTCCAGTAACAATCTTGGTTAGCTGTCCAATGCAAATTACTTCATTAGACAACTCCCTATGTTTGAACTCTGAACTACGTTACAGACTTCTGTAGCAAATGGAGCTGATTCACTAAATAAAGCATTTACGTGCATCACAATTGTTAGGTATTTTTTGTCAATGGATATAACCTTTGCTCTTTCACAATAGTCCGGGACAGGTTTGTACTCAAGAAAGCCACGGAAAATTAAGAGGGCAGCTAATTTATTTGCAAAATCTGTAGAAAATATGACGGACTACGCTGGACGCTTCGACCTTTGAGTTTCAGGTGCTTTCCAAGAGCGCTGTGCTGATTACATTCCAACTTACCTTGGAAGCGTTTTTTGCTGCGACATTTCGTCATCATCATTGATAAACATAAATTTGAAAGAGAGATAACAGCAAAACGAAATACAAACGGCGAATTACCTCCTTTCAGAGAGATGCTTAAGTCGTGCCGTCTGCGTTATTTTTTATGAGTTCTGGCTGTTTGATTTTTGCCTGCTGAGACGGGAGGCCATGGAATCCGAAGGGTTCACATTTGCTGAAGCGTAAACGTGGGCTGCGCCCTTGGTGCCTATTTCTGACTTCTAAAATAACTTCCGGCAGATAAACACTTTCGTCTGATTCGAAGAAAAACCCAGCAGACCTTGAATGTGGATTTAGGAGTAGGGTGTCTCAGCAGTCGCTTCGTAAATGCTGCATGCTACTTGATACGCTGCGAGTGGCAAACTCCCTGCGATCTACTGTGCAGTTACCTTCATTTAAAATAAGGTAAATTTTTTAGTTAATTCTATACATCTAGATTAATGCTACAAATGAGCAATTTTGTTCAGAGACAAAATTTTCATCGTCTTACACACTTGCGCGTCAAGAAAGTGGTATAGGTATGCGTATTCAAATACGCAAACAGGCAGAATACGGCGCTGCGGTCGGCAACGCTACGCGACATAAAAAGTGTCTGGCGCAGTTGTTAGATCGGTTACTGCTGTTACAATGGCAGGTTATCAATATTCGAGTGAGTTTTTAACGTGGTGTTAAGAGCGATGGGACAGAGCATCTCCGAGGTGGCGATGAAGTGGAAATTTTCCCGTACGACCAATCAAAGAGTGTAGCGTGAATATCAGGAATCCGGTAAAACATCAAACCCCTACATAGCCGCGGACGGAAAAAGATCCTGGAAGAACGGAACCAATGACGGCTGGAAAGAATCATTCAACCTGACAGAAGTGCAATCCGTCCTCAGATTGCTGCATTTTTCAATGCTGGCCCATCAAGTATCAGCGTGCGCACCATTCAACAAAACATCATCGATATGGGCTTTCGGAACCGAAGGCCAACTCGTGTTCCCTTGATGACTCCACGGCACAAAGCATTACGCCTCGCCTAGACCCGTCATCACCGATATTGGACTGTTGATGACTGAAAACATGTTGCCTGGTCGGACGAGTCTCGTTTCAATTTGTATCGAAGGGAGGAACGTGTACGGGTATGGAGACAATCTTATGAATCCATACACTCTGCATATCAGCAGGGAACTGTTCATGCTGGTGGAGGTCCTGTGATGGTGTGGGGCGTGTGCAGCTATAGTGATACGGGACCCCTGATACGTCTAGAGACGACTCTGGCAGGTGACGCATACATAAGAATCCTGTCTGATCACCAGCATCCATCCATTCATGTCCATTGTGCATTCCGACGGACTTAGGCGATTACAGCAGGACAATGCGACACCCCACACGTCCGGTATTGCTCCACAGCAACTCCAGGAACACTCTTCAGAGTTTAAACACTTCCGTTGAACACCAAACTACCGAGACATTAACATTATTGAGTATATCTGAGATGCCTTGCAACGTGCTGTTCAGTAGAGATCTCCACTCCCTCCTACTCTTACGGATTTATGGGCAGCCCTGCAGGATTCATGGTGTCAATTCCCTCCAGCACCACTGCAGACATTAGTCTAGTCAATGCCACGTCGTGTTGCGGCACTTGTGTGTGCTCGCGGGGGCCCTACACGATATTATGTAGGTGTACGAGGTTCTTTGACTCTTCATTGTAGGTGAAGAACAAACTTTAAAGTACCAGCTGGAGACCACGACTGCCACCCTTCAGGGCATGTCAAAAGTGGGCAAAGGCAGCATCATTTCATGAGTTATTTTAGGATACGTGAATGTCTAATGACACGTGCAGGATGGGCAAAGTAAAATTGAACTGGCAAATATTTGTAATAAGTGACGCTGGACTGATCCCTGTTAATAAACTTGACCCAAGATGCTGGAAACAGCTACGATTGGTGTCGATGCAGCGCTGTGCTCGATTTATCGAACTGACACACGGTGAATGTGTGCCTGAGGGATAGCAGCAATAGCGTTCGCAGCGTACTGTCGTGGCTCTTTCAGTGCCTGAGAAATATTTGACTACACCTTACCCTTGAATTTTCAGGTAAATGTCACATTGGGAGGGGGGGGGGAGGGGAGAGGAGGAGAAGAGATAAAGCGAGCGAGACGGCCAGGAGATTGTACTACCTCTGCTAACCGAACATTATGTAACACTCGTGTCGAGATAGTCAGTGTGGTATATGTTTCGCTGAATCTTGCTGATGTTCATACAGGCGTTCACCTTCTGTGGGCTCACCTTCTGTGGGTTAAGCAGTTTCTGGATACACCGCTTAGCAAAAATGGCTCTAAGCACTATGAGACTTAACATCGGAGGTCATCAGTCCCCTGACTTAGAACTGCTTAAACCTAACGAACCTAAGGTCATCACACACACCCATCATCCATGCCCGAGGTAGGGTTAGAACCTCCGACCGTAGCAGCAGCGCGGTTACGGGCTGAAGCGCCTAGAACCGCTCGGCCACAGCGGCCGGCCACCGGTTTGCATTAACAGTTTGGTGAAGGAATCGTGTTATGATACGGCAACCAGATACTACGCACCAAACATAAGTCTGAGATTATGCTACGCCTCTTGAAAAAATACTGATGGGGAGTTCCTGACGCATCAGGGCGCACGTTCTGTGAGTTCAAACCTTGGCAGGCTGAACTCGGGAATCTCAAGAAATCAAAAACTCAGGATCCAGATGCTATAAGTTCAATTAAGTCAGAAACCACTGGCAGGGCAGAACACGCGGAAGTTGTCTGGAAGCTATGACTCAGGCCATACAGCAGATTTGTAATGATGCAGATGCCCTTTTTGATAATGTTTCGGCACGATGATCTCTTGATTCCCACTTTTATGGGACTTCCTTTCAAGCTTTACTTCAATCGAGCAATGTTTTCTGTTAGAAATTTCTTCTGATAGTTAAGATTTTCATTAGCTGCGTAACCCGTTTCACGTCATTCTGCCACCAAGTTTTGCATTGCAGACTTCGCTAGTAGTTTTGATAAAACATGTACGCTCTTAGTCTTAAGCATATAGTTCTGCGCACGTATTCAGCGAAATGTGCTTCACATAATACTCCACAATGGGCACGTGCTGTTCCTTTGTGAGCACCATTTTGTATTTAATTCAGCTGGTCACTAAACAAGTCTGCTCCACTCACTCAGACGTAATGACACAGCGAGGTACTGGAGTCAGAGGATGCGGGAAATGCGCATACGCAGACATGTAACAGCAACCAACTAGTGCATGGTGAAGACGGTTCTAGCATTTTATGTGATGGGCAGTTGTGCTGTTCATTAATAAGGGTCAATTTCACGTCCTTCTCATATACAAGTTGTATCTGCTAAGTGTTCGTCAGCGCATTTTCTCTGGAATTTCAGCAGATATTTGCAGTTTCGGTTTTGCATTATACATCTGGAGTCAACACAGACACACTGCTCATCGCGTCTTTCATGCGTCGCCCATTGTCGACAGAAGACTTCGGATTGTTTCCCGTTGGATACAAAATGATTTTTAAAGCGAAATTTTCCGTGACTATTCGACAGAGCGGTCGCAGGTTAGTCTAGTGCGGTATCTGCTTTGTCGGTATCTGTTAACAGGGACTAGCCTCCGGTCCACTTGTACCAACAGTTTATGCCCCGTGTTGTCGCAGTATTCCTGAGTGCTGAGGCCTCTAAGCTTTACAAAAGATTGCCTATTTTCAGTAATCAGTTCCTTTACATATCTTGTTGCTCATTCGTCGCGATAACTAGATAATAAATATTACCACGATATCTCGAAAGTAGGACTGCACCAGTACGTCTGAGTTGGCCATACTGTCGCCCACATGATGCCAAAATGCATAGAGTCGTCGTAGCTTGGTTTGACAGAATCTCTCTCCCTCACCTTCGCTTCTCATTTTATTTCACTATTTATTATGTGTGATTTTCTCTCGTTGGAAAAGCCGTGACATCCGGAGCAGTAAACATTAAATGTTAAACAGTTCAGACGCACCTTGGCACATATTTCAGTGCTACCCTATCAACTGATGGAGCTTTTTGTATATGTTCCTTGGGGTTTCATTGAATGTTTGTTTGAGACCAAGATCTTTATTCACGTAGCTTTTTAATATCCCCCACATGCCCTTAATTTTTATTAGTAGCCGGATGACAATCATAGTGATGAAAGTAGAGACTAAGGTTAATGAAATATGTTAGGTAGATATTATTTCTTCTATCCACTGTTTACTTGTTACATTTTATTACGTGTATTACATGTTCTCATTTATTGTAACTGTGTGTGTGTGTGTGTGTGTGTGTGTGTGTGTGTGTGTGTGTGTATTTATTCGTACACCTCCTTCCGACATGTTGCCTTTTCATTGTGGACCTGCGCGAGAGCGTACAGTCGATTGGTCTGCTTAAAACTCTGAATGAGCGACAAATTACTAGATCCACTAACATTCCTGTACATAATATGGTTTGCTTGACAAGTTACTGGTATAACGATATTCTATAAAAAGTATTGTTTTCAGTGCGAACCGTTAAGATGGATTTCCACTCTGCATATTTTTACTTGGTATATTGCGGACATCTTGAATGTCTAATATTTCATCTCAGTGGGGTATGTCTTCATTTTATTGGGATCAATTTTACATGTGTTTGCACCGTGAGAAAAATTTACTTAGCCTCATTTTACGGGCAGACATTACACATAATTAATGTTATTGACCTCTTGCTTTTATTATATACGTTCATGTACTCCATTCTGGTACTCAGAGCAATTATATATATATTTACTTATTTTACAGCTAACAGGGCCGCGAAATGTTGAAAATATTTCACTTTTACATTATTAAAAAAATGGCTCTGAGCACTATGGGACTCAACTGCTGTGGTCATAAGTCCCCTAGGCTACCGCACGACCACGAGATGCGGGCTTTTACATTATTATTCCAGGTTTAAAGGTGGATGTATATTTACTCATTTTATGATGATCACTTGCGATCTTGACTATTAAATGGCTTTATTTTTTTATTCATGTAAGGTAAAGTACGCATGCGACTACAATAGAAAGCTGACGGAAATACACGCGTCCGGCCACCCTGATTCAGATTTCCGTGATTTTCCTAAATCGCTTAAGGCAAATGCCGAGATGGTTCCTCCTCTATCCTTCCCTAAACCGATTTTGTGCTCAGTCTCTAATGACCTCGTTGTCGACGGGACGTTTAGCACTAACGACCTCCTCCTTACAAGAGGAAGCTGGTGCCTGGGTCAGTCAGGGCAGTAAGCAGTAAGGCGGTGCTCGTTTTAACAAGAGCTGACGGTGGCAGGAGAGGCTGTTACATGCTGTCAAGTGAAGTCCATCGATAGCATCCTGATCATGCTGCTATGGTGGTATGCAGTCATTGCTCACGAACGGGCAGACAATGTCCGTGGAGCGATCCCACTGCTCGCCACACTAGCAGAAACTTGAGGCGCTGCCAGGTTCCAGACAACTCCCAGCAATGTGAAAGCGGCACCCCGCCACGGCAGCTGCCGTCACCTCATTCATCCTTGAAAACAATGAGAATTACTCAAGCACTTCTAGCACAAAGCAGAGCTGTTGCCTAAGTCGAAATCAGCGCGTGAAGAAATAGTATCGGGTAACAAAAGGATTGGCAATCGGCTAGAGGATGATCGTATTAAATGTACTCTTCTTCTACACTAATATAGGTCTTACGAATGTGGGAACACAACTGCTCGTCACAACAGAGCAAGTTCGCTGAAAAAGTACACTCTGTGATCAAAAGTATCCGGACACCTGGCTGAAAATGACTTAAAAGTTCGTGGCGCCCTCAATCGGTAATGCTGGAATTCAGTAAGGTGTTGGCCCACCCTTAGCCTTGATGACAGCTTCCACTCTAGCAGGCATACGATCAATCAGGTGCTGGAAGGTTTCTTGGGGAATGGCAGCCCATTCTTCACGGAGTGCTGCACTGAGGGAGGTATCGATGTCGGTCGGTGAGGCCTGACAGGAAGTCGGCTTTCTGAAACATCCCAAAGATGTTCTATAGGATTCAGGTCAAGACTCTGTGCAGGCCAGTCCATTACAGGGATGTTGTTGTCTTGTAACCACTCCGCCACAGGCCGGGCATTATGAACAGGTGCTCGACCGTGTTGAAAGGTGCAATCGCCATACCAGAATTGCTCTTCAATAGTGTGAAGCAAGAAGGAGCCTAAAAATTCAGTGTAAGCCTGTGCTGTGATAATGCCACGAAAACAAGGGGTGCAAGCTCCCCCCCCCCCCCCCCCAATGAAGAACACGACCACACCATAACGTCACCGCCTCCGAGTTTTACTGTTCGCACTACACACGCTGGCAGGTGACGTTCACCGGGCATTCGCCATACCCACACCTTGCCATCAGATCTCCACATTGTGTACGAGATTAGTCACTCCACACAACGTTTTCTACTGTTGAGTCGTCCAATGTTTACGCTCCTTACACAAACCGAGGCGTCGTTTGGCATTTACCGACGTCGCTTACAGACTTATGACAGAAGTGACACCCAATCACCTGACCACGTTCGAAGTCCGTGAGTTCCGCGGAGCGTCCCATTCTGCTCTCTCACGATGTCTAATGACTACTGAGGTCGCTGATATGAAGTACCTGGCAGTAGGTGGCAGCACAATGCACCTAACACGAAAAACGTATGTTTTTCGGGGTGTCTGGATACTTTTGATCACACAGTGTAGTACTTAGCTTAAAAGAAAAGGCAGAGTAAACTTGTCGATTTAAAACTATACAATGCAGTTGATTTGCTGTTTTTCATAGTGCTAAGGTTGTTCCATGCTTTTTGTTGCTGAAAGAACATAACATTCGCGCGCAGCTGATTCCGTGCTCCACTTCGGCACCTCGGAAAATCTACGTGAGAAGCATTCTGCGAGGACTCAGGTCGCAAATAAGAGATAGCATTCTTTAGAAGAGAGAGACATTAAGTTGCGTCGCCATACTGCACCCTCAAGAGCAACAATGTACACTGATAAATTAGCTTCGCTCACTAGTGAGCTTCCCCTTGAAATTTTTGCACACATACACTGCCGAGAGAAAAATGAAACTCGTCATGGACTGTGTTCAATGACACCACGATGTAATATGTGGACATTGAGGGGTTAGTGATTCACTTTTCACTATCATCGGCGATGAGATAGTGCTCTGGAAGCTTATCTGTGTACCTTCTATTTTGACTCTTCAGGGAGCAACTACATTGAGTTTATAGGTTAACTGTGTTTGCAACAATCACTTTAGGGTACAACCATGTCCCGCCGACGAGAACATAGTCCTGTTGAACAAGTGTAGTCATTTGAACGGGTTCAAATGGCTCTATGCATTATGGGACTTAACATCTGAGGTTATCAGTTCCCTAGACTTAGAGCTACTTAAACCAAACTAACCTAAGGACATCACACACATCCATGCCCGAGGCACGATTCGAAGATGAGACCGTAGCAGCAGCGCGGTTCCGGACTGAAGCGCCTATAACCGCTCGGCCACAACGGCCAGCTTTTTGAACGGGGTACCTTTGTGGGCCGAAGTACTATCGACGGATTGACGCACATATTGGGCACAATATACATCTGTGGAGTGTTGCTCCTTGCAACAGTGGTTAGTGGAACATCCCCTCATCTGTAGACCAAGTTCTGGACGTCAGAGTTGTGCAAAAGCACGTCAAGATCGACACGTTGTGCGAGAAGCGGTGGCATATCTATCATCCAGGGAGGAAATAAGGGTACATGTTGCATCTGCTTTGTCACCAAGGACGATCGGGAAACGTCTGCTTGAAGCAGGACTACCATCACGTGTGCCTCTGGCCAGGCTACTAGGCACCATGACAATCGCCAAGCACGGCTGCTCTGGAGTCACGAAAGACCGACTGTGGAGTGGAATGACGCTCCGTTGTTTTCAGTGATGAGAGCAGGTTCTGTCTGCAAATGATGGACATACACGCGTACGGCGTAACCTGGTGACCGTCCTATTCCGAAATGCACTCGCCCACGACACACTGGTACCACTCCAGGCTTGGTGATGAGTGCCATCAGTTACAGCCCACTACATCGCACAGGTTGCTATACCCGATGCTACTACCATTTTAGAGAAAGGTGACCTGCTGTTTTTCAGCAGGACAGTGCACATCCACATGTGGGTGCTGCAATGCAACGTTCTCTTCAAGGTAAACAATTACTGCCCTGGGTAGCAAGGTCACCAAATCTCTCGTCGGTCGAACACGTAGGGGACTTGAAGTGGGAAGTTACTCATTCTCCAGAGCCTGCAAGAACCATTGCCGAATTGCAACAAATTGTGCAGGATGATCGGGAGAATCTCTCGCTTAATGTCATTCGACACCTTTGTGATCATTTTCATTAGAGAATACATGTTTGTATTGCTGTCAGATGGATGAAGGGTACACTGCGTGTTGGTGCGATGTTTGGATACCGTGTTCTGTGACATATGTGCTTAATTTGGTCTGAATTTCTCTTACACTCATTCAGTGGTGAACTACCTTGTCCTTGAAGGTGCTGAATTTTTTCCGACAGTATGTAATCACTTTGCCACCTCGATCTTTGATGAACAGACATGTTGAAATTCTGTAAGGAAGGAATAGTGGTCATATCATCATGTGGCCTTAATAAGTAATGCACAGTTTTACATATATCACTGTTAATGAATGCTCAAGCAGTCCTGACGAAGAGGCTGTAATGGATTTCAACACCTGTCCCTCACAATATTTTTCATCTAATTAGTTCAGCTTGTAATGACCTTGACGTTACATTAAGTTGAAATAGAATATTTTTTTCTTCTAATATATACACACTTCCTGCTCTCTGCTCTTTGTTTTCTGTTTGTAATAGCTAATTACTATGTAAACGGGTTCCACAGTCATTCATTTTCGTTATCTGCTGCCTTTATCGGATGACTAAAGTATTACAGCTTTAGCCCGTTCCTGTCTGTATTTTCAGTTTCCTGAAAGTAAAATATTTCTTACTGTTCAGCTCAGATTCCGTGAATGACAGAAATACATATTTGATGTGAGTGCTGCCCTTTGTCGCTAGAACAGTGAGAGATTGTCGACGCCCTGACCTATTTCGTACTCCGCGCGCTGTGTTGTTGATTGGCGGGAAGAGGTCGCGTGCTGAGATGGCGCGTTGCGCCGGATCGATAGCCGGGGCGCGCGGTCGGAGGTCTGTGGTAGGTGGGGTAGGCAAGGAGGCGTTACTAGTTGCAGGACTGCCAGCATGCCGTACAGGTTCGGCCACTACGACATCAGCTGGGTAAGTACCACGTGGGTGCAACAAGGGGCTGTGTGCCGTCCGCCAACACTGAGTCATGCCTCCCGTTGCCACACGGGGCAGTGTTATTTCGGTCTGTTTTGTCAGGTGCTGCATCGCGCCAGCATTCTACACAGGTACTCGAACACGCCCGCGAAAATAGTTGCAGCGACATATAATTGTTTTGCCGGCTGTGGCCTTGTCACGGTGAAGGTGTCGCAGCAGTAACTCGGACGTAAGTCACCTCTTAATCAGATACGGTTTCCGTGCAGTTACTGGTTTCCGCAGTGGCCGTATGAGTCGCGTTGCCATAGTATCAGTGGACCATAAGAAAAAGCTATTAGATGCGCTTTGCAGTTGTTCCAAGGAATAAAACTAGACTTAGACTGTTTTAAATCATGGAACAGGATCTTTCCTTTTGAGATGTCAATCTTGGGAAGCATTGAATGTAATACAGAGTAAGATAAATTGTAGTGTCAACAGAAGTTTTAGACTCGGGTTGTAACGGACAAAGAACTTCTTTACGTATATAACATCTGCCGTAGATGAAACTGTTTTAAACCATACATTTGAAATGAAAACATTAATGACGGACGTGACTGAGAACCACGTGAAATTTGCGTAGAATACAGTCAGTCTAGTGGTTAGTAGAAATACTTCTGTAGTTGCTACACTTAGTCCTAGTAGATAATTACTCTAGGTAGACGGATGCAATACTACAAGCACCTAATCAACTTCACTAGAACCTGCCGAATTTTCGAGTTGAAAGACCGGTAAATGAGCGTTGCAGTATTTGCCTGGATAAACTGGGGATACACAGTATATCTATATCTAGAAGTGAAGAATGTAGCTCTCTAATTTTAATTGCGATTTAAAAACAGGTTCAATAGGGGAACTGTGGACAAGCTCAATACAATAACAGAAAGAAATTGAATGAAAATACGTAGTACTTCACATTCTGGCAGAGAGTAGATGTTATGTAGAAGCTCCTAGCTATCTGGTTCCATTTCTGATATGGAACGAATTAGAACACTGCAAGGACTATTGTAATATTTGTATGTCCCCAGTCAGTAAAGCTGTTTTACATATTCATAGCGAGAGATCACTTGGAAGCAGCTGTTCATAAATTTTTCTTGGCTTTTATCCCGTATCTTCTCTGGGTTGACAAGTACATTTTTCGGATAGGCTGTCTACTCATATTTGCGGAAGGGTATTACGGTTCGTAAATATCAAGTATAAATCATCACAACAGTATGACAACCGTACTTTCTAAACGCGAACTTGACATCAGGACCGGTTCGAGAAATTTTTCACATACAAGCGACTTGTCATCTCCCCCCCCCCCCCCCCCCATTTCCCTCCTACAATTTGACCCGTATCAGTTTTCGCTAGTAATACTGTGATGCGGCCTGTACTGAAGTCTTGCAGCCACGACGCCTCTGGTGCCCCGCCCCCCACCTCACTCCTCAGCTTGGCGCCCCAAGCGGCAAACTGCGTCTGCTGTTTGGTACGGGTACATTAGTGTCACGAGAGATGACTCCGTCAACAATACGGGCGCCTCCAGCCTGAAGCGTATAGTCACATACGATGTAAAGATGTAATAATAATGAAACTTAAAGAGATGGTCGGAACTTACCGTAAAGTTTTCTTGCCGTAATGGTCGAAAAACAACTGTTCTCAAAAAAGACTGATCCAATTCAATCAATTTTCACTTCATGAAATTAGGTGGATTTTTCTGTGTACGGATGGAAACAAGAAGTTTTGAACTTTAGAAACACAGATTACAAACAAGGGCAGCCATACTGGGGGAGGGGGAATGAGGTGAGAAGGGTTCGGGGAAAGGGAAAAAATAGACTGTAGTCAATTGTTTTTCTTTCAAGAATAAATTTTAAAAGTCGATATCACTCATTTTTAACAGTGTCTGAACTGAACTTTCATATGGTTACTTAAGTCGCCATTCGTCTACCAACATATTAAAAATACTCCATACCAAAAAAAAAAATAATAATCTATGCCCGCTCCTGCTGCGGGGCGAACATCCTAGCTTCACAGCGGTGCTCATCCCACACGCGAAGAATCATCTGTCGTGTTACTGTGTTCATCACAGCATTAATAAGATGTCGCAGGTCTGCCAGAGGAGTAGGCAGAGGTGGAGCGCGAAGTGAGTCTTTTACGAAGCCCAGAAAGGAAAACTGACATGACGTGAGATCAATGGTCTTGTACGAAACAATCGAAGCAAACCATAGGTAGGATAGCAGGCTGAGAGTGATAAGCATTCAGGCACAAATACAGGGATTTTTACCATAACAGCTGTATTAACAGAATGGCAACAGGAAAGTTCAGAAGCCTGGAGTACAATGTGGTACGCAAATAAGTTTTCTGCGTTAGTCATATATTTATATTTTGCCACTATGCATTTCAGTGGTTCACACCACCATCGGGTGAAATGTCATTTAGTTACATAGCTTGTATTGGTGAAGAGCACTGACGCCTTTTCCCAGCAGCAGACCAAGAACAATGTGGGTTATGTTGCGTCTTTTTTGGGGCAGCAGAATTATAAAAACTCAGCATTCTGCTACTGTCCGATGGACGTTATGCTTACACTATCGCTTCAGAGACAGTGTAAATTTAATGTTCAGTGGAAAGGACATGCAACAAGTAGCAGTATGCAGATCCTTTAGTAGCTCTACTGGCCCTCAAAAGACGTAACAGCCAGAACATTATGACAACCGACCTACGATTTACAGTAAACTCGTCCAGGAGATAGCAGTGTCATCGGGCGAGGAATGACTGCTTGTCAAAACACTACGACGGTGTATGTAGTTCAGTGAACGGCTGGCTGTCTGTGTGTGGAAAGGGGAAGACACGCGATCCATCTGAGTTTGACCGAGGGCAGGTTACGATGACGCTGAGGCTCGGCACGAGCTTTTTGGAAACTGCACGACTTGTCGGGTGTTCGAGGAGTACTGTGGTGTCTTCAGCATGAGGCGAAACCAAGGTGAAACCACATTCAGACGTCGTGGGGTTGGGTGGCCACCCGTCATTACAGACGTCGGGCGTCGTAGGCTGAGCAGACGGGTAAAACAGGAATGACGGCGAACTATGGCGTGACTACCATCAGACTTTAATGCTGGGCAGAGTAAAAGTGTGTGTGAACACACAATGCACCGAACACTCATAATGAAGGGCCTCCGCAACTGACAACCCATCAATGTGTCAATGTTAAAATCACGGCATCGGCGACGCCTGAAAGGGCACTGGATGTTGGAGCAGTGGAAGAGCGTTGCATGGTCCGATGAATACTGACAACGGAAGGGTGCAAATCTGTCATCTTCCAGGCAAACAGCTCTCTGAAACCTGTACTGCAGGACGGAGACAAGCTTACGGTGGCTCCATTATGCTCTGGGGAAGAATCGCGTGGCCATCCAACAGCTCAGTGGAGCTCGTGCAAAGTCACCATGACTTCAATGAGAATCGTCTGCTGGTTGCAGACCACATACACCCCTTCATGACGATAATGTTTGCCGACGGCAGTGGCATTTTTCAACAAGCTAATGAGCCATGTCACCATGTCACAAGGCCATGGAGTGCGATGGAGAGTTCCAATTGATGTACTCCCCCCACCCCCCTCCTTGCAAGTCCACAGCAGATCTGAATCTGATCGAACACATCTGGGATGTGAGTGAACGTGACGTCAGAGCTCATCGCCCCCTCCCCGAAATTTACAGGAATTATGTGACTTGGGTGTGCAGATATGGTGCCAGTGCCCTACCAGGGCCAAAGATGGACATACAGGCTAGTAGGCAGGTGGTCACAATGTTTTGGCTGATCGTTATACGTTGCCCATGGTCTGCTGCTGCTGATGCTGCTGCTACTGCTGCTGCAAGACGTGAGTGCTTTTCACTAACACCAGCTATGTAACTAATCAGCTCTCCACCTGAAGGTATTGGTGGCAACCATCGCAATGCGTAGCGACAAAATAAATTACTGACGCAGAAAAAAATATTTCATTTGTATTTGTCAACAGTCACAGCCCTCATAATGCCGTCGTTTATGGACGAAATATTAAGAATGTGGTATAACGGCTATTGGAACAGAGCCACAAGTTCATAAGCTAACAAAGTGTGCCATACTCAAGATATACTTAGTTGAAATAATATTAGAGTCCCCTAAAAGTGTTTGCATGTGTCAGATGGGCTGAAAGTGAGGACATTCATCATGTTGGAAACTACCTAATGGTCAATAAACAATATTTTGAAAAGGAAAAGACAATGTTTTGTCACTACTTACTCGAAGAACACACAAGCACATTTTCAACGTCAGGACTGTCTTCAGTCCAACTCAAGTCCACAAATTTTGTCGCACTTTAATACCTGACACACATTGTAACACAGTTCACATACGAAACAGTGTGTTATCAGTAAAGGTGCATTGTTGACACTGAATCCCAGAAGAACGATGTCTGAAGTAACTTCTGTAAACGTTATGTTTAACATAGTTCCAAGGCAAATAAATAAGTGCGCGCGCGATCAGTGGATGTGGGAGGTCGCTAAACACGGTTAGCTCTACCAGTCATATGCACAGAAGACAAGTTCCTCAGCAGCCGTTTGACATAAAGTAGATAACACGATGATGCAGTCTCACTGTGAAAAGGGTTCTAGATTGATGGCCAACTGACTTTCGGGTACACGTTCAGTATGTCAAAGTAATTCCTATGACTGTCTTCTGCAGCAAAGGCAGGTGTAACAGCGCATTCAATCATGAAACAGCATACAAGCATCGATGTCATAGAGTTGGCTGTTCCACACAAGTAAGGTCATAGAGTACTGCCAACTTCATTTGGTACCTTTGACAGCTGTTGTTAGGCCGGCCGAGATGGCCGAGCAGTTCTAGCCGCTAGTCTGGAACCGTGCGACCGCTACGGTCGCAGGTTCGAATCCCGCCTCGGGCATGGATGTGTTTGATGTCCTTAGGTTAGTTTAAGTAGTTCTAATTTCTAGGGGACTGATGACCTCGGAAGTCAAGTCCCATAGTGCTCAGAGCCATTTGAACCATTTTGAACAAAGTAAGTTTGTTAGTTTAACCTCACTTCTGAAGACACACTTGGTGTCGCGGTGTATTTCGACCCTAGTGGGAATGGATACCGATTCAGATAGCCTTTCTTGCATTGACTTCAGCATTGTGTTTAAACGAAAATGAAAATGACACGCTGGTCCAGGGAATGGTCGAAAATGAGAACTACACCCATGAAAATCTGATAAAGGTTATATTACACTCAAAACCTGATTTCATGAACTTCGTTATTTCGCCCTTGCATTGAAAAAATAAGACAAATATGTATTCTCCTCTACTTGGTCTTTCAATTTTTTTTTTATTTCGTTTGGCATCAAGGATACGTTACTTAGATAGGACTGCAATGGCGTTAATGGTAAAGCAATGTGCATAAAGTACAGATAGATTTTTATTGTATTATGCTCCCGCTTGTAGGGCAAGTGTAGAATAAACATGCACGTCCGCCGTCTTGTCAGATCTGCTGTCTATCAAACTTTCTTTCTAACATTTTAAACATAGTCGATGTTTGACAAACACGTCAATCAAAGCCACACATTGTCAAATATTTGACAAAGTTAGTAAATTCTGACATTGTTTTATCACTCACGGACGCGGTTAGAATGGAAAGGACGGCTTCCCTGTAAGAAGACAGGGCCACACGCAAGGACCGCGCCACCACCCATCGCGCGCCGCCCACCGACGCCCAGAGGTCGACGAACCCTGCCACGCTCACCGCCGACCCACTTCCGCTCACACTCACCGCTCACTGCAGCTCCACTAGCGCGACTTGTAGCTGAAAAGTTGTCACCTTGACAGTGACACTGTTTTCAAGCCAACATCGGTTTTTCTGTGTAGCCACTTTTTACGTCAGTGCACTTCCAAGGGATGGAACGTGTCCCTGAAGGGTATTCTAGAGACACCCACGGATCACACATCTACGGCTAGCTAAAGCTCTTTGAGGGGTTCAAAGCGTTTTCCAAACATTAATTTTTCAGATGCATCAAAAGCTATCATTCAGAGGGCGCCAGATGTGCTCGGATAGAGGTTCCGACTCAGATCCCGAAGTTTCCTCATTGCCGAAGCAATTTTGTTCTGATGAAAGATCATTATTTCCTTTTACAAGCCTAACTTTACACCTTATTGGTTAATAAAATACTTCGTTGTAACCGGCAGTTTTGTATTACCCTTTGCAAGGTACCCAATAAATAAACTCCTTTCTGCATTCCAGATAATACCAGTCATATGCTTTCTGACAGATGAAATTCGGAGCAAGCCCACCTATTTCCACCAATTTCTTCTATTGCTGTTCCATTCCGACGTTGAGTAGCTAGCCGCGTCTCATCCACTGCATGAAATCGGCGCACAAAATAAGTAGGATTAACGAAACATCAGTGTTGAGAAATTAGTCTTCACATTTTATGTCTGTCGTCGTTCAAAATATGCTCCACTTAGATTGGAAAACTTTCTCGCGATTATAAAAAATAAAGTAGCCTCTCTGTTTCTTCTGATACGCGTAGAAAGACACCCTTCCGATCGTTGATCTTCAATGCCGTCTTCTGCACTTCCTGAAACCTTTCGACTGACTTCCTTCTCCTGTGTAGTCTTCAGGAACAGTATGACTAAGTTTAAATTACTCCATCCAAGGAGCAGACTAATTATAAATTCCCACAAAATTCAACGTAATTTCGATTGTCTGTAAAAGGTTCAAAACAGTGTTTTATAGTTTGGCGACTACAGAGTTTAAGAATCTGTTGTGGAGAAAATAGGATCTAGATCATCACTAGAAGAGGCAAGGCTACTAATAGAAGAGGCCATACCTGTGCAGTTTGAAACAACTGTATTTCCACCAACCTCTCCCTCTGAAATCAGTAAAATAATAAACTCACTGATAACTCACAGATAAGTAGGATTCTCAGCCACGTATGTAATAGCTCTTTGGAGCAGGCTGTTTTCCCCGATAGACTGAAATATGCCATTGTAAAACCATTGCATAAAAAGGGGGATACGTCGGATGTCAACTACTACCGCCCAATCTCTCTTCTGACAGCTCTATCAAAAATTTTTGAGAAAGTAATGTATTCAAGAGTAGCCTCCCATATTTGTAAAAATAAAGTATTAACAAAATGTCAGTTTGGTTTTCAGAAAGGCTTTTCAACAGAAAATGCTATATACGCTTTCACTGATCAAATATTAAATGCTCTGAATAACCGGACATCACCCATTGGTATGTTTGTGATCTCTCAAAGGCCTTTGATTGTGTAAATCATGGAATTCTTTTAGATAAGCTAAATCATTATGGTTTGAGGAGGGCAGTGCGCAAATGGTTTAATTCATACTTAACTGGAAGAATGCAGAAAGTTGAAATAAGTGATTCATGTAATGTTAAAACAACAGCTGATTCCTCAAATTGGGGGCCTATCACGTACGGGGTCCCACAGGGTTCGGTCTTAGGTCCTTTACTGTTCTTGATACACATTAATGACTTACCATTCCACATTGATGAAGATGCAAAGTTAGTTCTTTTTGCTGATGATACAAGTATAGTAATAACATCCAAAACCCAAGAACTAAGTGATGTAATTGTAAATGATGTTTTTCACAAAATTATTAAGTGGTTCTCAGCAAATGGTCTCTCTTTAAATTTTGATAAAACGCAATATATACAGTTCCATACAGTAATGGCACAACTCCAGTAATAAATATAGACTTCGAACAGAAGTCTGTAGCTAAGGTAGAATTTTCAAAATTTTTAGGTGTGTCCATTGATGAGAGGTTAAACTGGAAGCAACACATTGATGGTCTGCTGAAACGTCTGAGTTCAGATACGTATGCTATTAGGGTTATTGCAAATTTTAGTGATAAGAATCTCAGTAAATTAGCTTACTATGCCTACTTTCATTGACTGCTTTCGTATGGCATCATATTCTGGGGTAATTCATCGTTGAGTAGAAAAGTATTCATTGCTCAAAAACGTGTAATCAGAATAATTGCTGGTGCCCACCCACGGTCATCCTGCAGACATATATTTAAGGATCTAGGGATCCTCACAGTATATATATTCACTTATGAAATTTGTTGTTAATAATCCAACCCAGTTCAAAAGTAATAGCAGTGTGCATAGCTATAACACCAGGAGAAAGGATCTTCACTATGCAGGGTTAAATCTGACTTTGGCACAGAAAGGGGTAAATTATGCTGCCACAAAAGTCTTTGGTCACATACCAAACAGCATCAAAAGCCTGACAGATAGCCAACCAACATTTAAAAATAAATTAAAAGAATTTCTAGATGACAACTCCTACTCATTGGCTGAATGTTTAGATATAAATTAAGGGAGGGGAAAAAAACAACTTAAACATTAGTGTCGTGCAATATTTTGTACAGACATCTTTTATTAACCTGACACGTTCCACATCATTACGAAGTGTCGTATTCATGATCTATGGAACAAGTATTAATCTAATCTAATCTGTGTAAACAAATCAGGTTGACGCTTGATTTGAATTTCTGCGCCATACATACCATCACAATAAAAGCAAAGTTTTATAGGTGTACTCACCACCTCTGTCAAGACTAGGAATTTCATCCTTGCCTTCGCACGCAAAGCATTTACATAGGTGAAAGGGGCTGTAAGCACCTGGCTTGGCAGTAAATCTACCCACGTATGATTAAAGGTACGTAGCTATTTCACTGTTTCCGGAGAATCAGGCATTTAGGAAATATTTGGATTTTATCGACTCCGAGTATTTCTGGGCAGGTGGAAGTGAACAGCGAATCAGACTCCTACGAATCGCGAACCACGAGCCATTTTAACATTGACTTGGTAACAAATTGACATTTCAGTCGACAGGTGTATGAAATGATATACACCATCGGACGAAACAAAATTGTCAGACATTTAGCGAATTACTACAGCAAATCACAAGCATGCTCGAAATTTGAAGTTTTAAGTCTGTTTAGTGAGACGACTTGCTTTGACGGCTAGAGCAACGATCATTAAAGTGCCGTACGTATCCAGTGTAAAACGATGCACCAATGTGCGATGTTACCTTTACTACAAGCAAGCTCCACTATACATTAAGTTTATTGTGGAGTGTCGCACGCCCTTAAGGACTTAAATAAGCGTAAAAACTTTTAGTTTCATCTAAATCCATACTCTACAGGCCACTGTAGTGTGTATGGTGGAGGGTACCATTTAAAACTACTAGTCATTTCCTTTCCTATTCCACTCGTAAAAGGATAGATGGGAAAAAGAATGCCTGTATGTTTCCGTGCAAGTCCTGATTTATCTTCTCTCTGTGGTTCTGAAGCGAAATGTACTTTGCTGCTAATGGACTCGCTCTGCAGTCAGTTACAAATGCCTTCGCTAAATTCCCTTAAGGATAAAGGGTACTTATAAATTGCGGAAAAATCGAAATTTTTTATGACTTTATTAAAATAGTCTTTCATGATTACATTGATACATTATAGGGTTTCAAATGAAAAATGACCTATATACACCAAATTTTAAAGTTACGGTCATGTATGCCGCCACGTCCCCTTTGTGTCTGTTACAGAAACCAGTATTTTTTCGAAAAGAACTGTGAACTTTGTTTCCAGCGATTATACGTATGATACAGTGTATATGTTGGTAACAGTGCAGGTTTCTAATATCTGTAAATGATTTCTTTCCTGGTATTTACTTTTGTTTCGCAGAAGCAGTTTGTTCGCTTGCTACTGAATGTTTGTTGCCCAAGTGCTACATATATTTGTGGAAGTACATATGCTTCAGTGTGCAATAAATACTAACTATGCCACGCATCAAGAAATTCAATAAAAGGAAATTCCGTGGTAACCAGTTCAAACAAAGCAAGTCACACCGTTGAAAGTAACCTATGCCTCAGTTCTTCAGGGAAGAAATTGCCACATGGCAGATTTTTGTGTTAACAATGACGCTGTTTGTAGTGGATTTGTTGTTGTTAACGTGGACATCTTATCTTTGATAAAGGAAGTGGCGAAATGTAAACAATGTGATGGTGTAGGGGGTCTGGAAATAACTGAACAACAAAGTAGCAGGAAGGGTTTAGCGTCAAAATTAGTTGTTCTGTGTAGATCCAGCAATAAATCTACCTCAAAAATGACTTCAAATATTGTGTATAATTCATATGATGTGAATTAGAAGTTAGTGTATGCAATGCGTACAATAGGAAAAGAAAAAAAAGGCTGCTCAAACGTTTTGTGGTTTGATGGACCTTCCTCCTCCTCCCATAGGTTCAGCAAGTACATAAAAATACTTTTAGGTGCCTTGAGGTTTGTGTCTAAATCATCTATGAAACGTGCAGTAGACGAAACTATAAATATTAGTGGAACCAGGGACGTTGCTGTTGCGCTTGGTGGGACAGAGCAACGTCCAGGACATCGTTCCTTGAATGGTGTTGTAACTGCTACTTCCCTAGAGAATGGAAAAGTAGTTGATGTTGAGTGCTTATCTAAGTACTGCCACACCTACCACGGTAACACTGGAGGACATATTGAACATCAATGTTATAAGAATTATGACTGTTACAGTTGAAGTATGGAGTGTGATGGAACTCTAAAAATATTTCAGAGGTCGGTGCCCGTTTATAACGTTACATCTACGAAGTACCTAGGCGATGGGGCTCTAATGCTTTCAATAAAATTAATGAGTTCAATGTTTATGGCGATTCCTTGGTAACAAAACTGGAGTGTTGTGGACATAGGCAAAAGGGGATGGGTGCTAGATTGAGGAAGCTACGAAGAGAAATGAAAGTTCTGATGGAAAATCTCTGTCTGGCCGAGGCAGATTGACAAACTGAAACAGACCTCCCTCAGAGTTATTATGGACTAGTCATTAGACGAACTGCACCTCTGAATGGTGTTACAGCAATATGAAAGTAGGTGGCCCATACAGCTTTTCTCAAGTTGTCCACAGATGACCACCCTGTTCTTGGACTTGGCCCAAAAGGAGCAGAATCTTGGTGTGGTCACCAAAAATCAAAAGAAAGTGGTCAAATATACCATCATAAGCATTCCCTTCCTGATCCTGTTATGAAATAAAATCAATTTTTAGAGACCTGAGTGACCCTGTTTTGGTTAGTAAATGTCTTCGTGGGGCACTCAGAATACAAATGGAAGTTTTAACCATTGCATATGGAAAACATTACCCAAGAATATTTTTGTAGGACTAAATACATTAAAAGTTGGTGTACTAGGTGCAGTGAAATGTTTCAGTGATGGAGTAAGAAGATTGTAAGTCCTGAGAAATTTAGGCATAAAATGTGGCTCTAATATGGAAGATCAGTTGTTTACGTGTGACAGACAACGGGTGCATGAAGCTGAAAGATTCGTTCAAGTTACCAAAGAAGTAAGAAGTTCTAAAAGGAGTGCCAAGAGGAAGCTTGAAGATGAAGAAATACTGCAGGATGAAAACTATGCTTCAGGAATGTTCTGCAGTTTAATCGGACTCGAATCTTCATTCACAATTTCCCGCAAGTTGTATTCTTCAGAACTCGGGTACAAATATTTCCTAAAGTTTATAAAGCATTGCTCTAATTTTTTCTGAGTCCATACTTATGTAGTAGACCTAAGCTTTATTGCAGAATCAACTAAATTATAGAAAAATTACATAATTAGAATGTAAAATGCGATATTTTTTATCTTTATAATATAAGTAATAGGAGGAATTAAATAGGTCTGTCGTGCATCTCTGGTAAAAATTTGGTCTCCTTCAAATGTATAACATTGGATTAAATGGTACCTCAATTTGAGGAACCATTTTGGGAAAAAATGCATAAATTTCTTTGTAATTTTTTTAATAACCCGAAGAAGTTCAAAATTTTCATAATATTTCCAATTGTTTAGAAAGTGTGCTGCATTACCTGATATCAACAAAAAATCTGTGAAACATACATATTATTAACAGTGCCTGAAAGAAATGTGTTGGTTTTTACACCATATTGAGCCGGAAAAATTACCCTGTATCCTTAAGTGTTTCGCGAAAAGAACGTAGCCTTTCCTCCAGGGATACCCATTTAAGTTTAGGAGCATTTCCGTAACACTAGCGTGATGATCGGATCTACCAGTAACAGATCTAGCAGCGCGCTTCTGAATTGCTTCAATGTCTTCCTTTAATCCGACTTGATGGCTGAAGAATGGGTCGCACTAGTGTCCTACGCAAGCGACCTCCTTTGTAAATGAGACACACACAACTAAAATTCTCCCGATAAACGAAGTCAACCATTCGTACCGTCCTTACGTGCTCGTTCCATTACACATAGTTTTTCGACGTTATGCCTAAATATTTCATCCTTGTAACTGTGTCAAGCAGCACACCACTAATGCTATGTTCGAATTTGACATTGTTTTCCCCACTCATCTGCAGTAACTTGCATTTTTGTACACGTAGAAGCAATTGCCATTCACCACACACACATTGCATATTCTACCACCATACAGCGAGACCTTCACAGATGATGGTCCAGATTGCTGTACACAACGGTACCTCTAATACCAAGTAGCACGTCCTCTTGCACTGATGCATGCCTGTATTCGTCGTGGCAAGTTCACCAAGGCACTGTGGGTCCAGACTGTCCCACTCCTCAACGACGATTCGGTGTAGAGTGGTTAGTGGGTCACGTCGTCCATAAACAGCCCTTTTCAGTCTATCCCAACCATTTCTGTAAGGTTCATGTCTGGAGAACATACTTGCCACTCTAGTCAAGCGATGTCATTCTGAAGGAAGTCACACAAGATGTGCACGATGGGGGCGCAAATTGTCGCCCATGAAGACGAATGCCTCGCCAATATGATGCTGATATGGTTGCACTATTGGTCGGAGAATGGCATACACGTATCGTACAGCCGTTACGGCATCTGCCATGACCACCAGCGGCGTACGTCAGCCCCACATAGTGCCTCCCCAAAACAGCAGGGAACCTCCGCCTTGCTGCACTCCGACGATCATCTGGTTGAAAGCATGTGTGACACTCATTGGTGCCGGCCGAAGTGGCCGAGCAGCTCTAGGCGCTTCAGTCTGGAACCGCGCGACCGCTACGGTCGCAGGTTCGAACCCTGCCTCTGGTATGGATGTGTGTGATGTCCTTAGGTTAGTTAGGTTTAAGTAGTTGTAAGTTCTAGGGGACTGATGACCTCAGCTGTTAAGTCCCATAGTGTTCAGAGCCCTTTAAACCATTTGAACCACTCATCGGTGAAGAGAACGTGATGTTAATCCTGAGCGTTCCATTCGGCATTGTTGTTGGGCCCATCTGTATCACGCTGCTTGGTGTCGTGGTTGCAAAGATGGACCTCGCCATGGACGTCGGGAGTGAAGTTGCGCATCATGCAGCCTGTTGCGCACAGTTTGAGTTGCAACACGACGTCCTGTAACAGCACGGAAAGCGTTATTCACCAAGATGGCGTTGCTGTCAGAGTTCCTCCAAGCCATAATCCGTAAGTAGCGGTCATCCACTGCAGTAGTAGCCCTTGGGTGGCCGGAGAGAGGCATGTCATCGACAATTCCTGTCCCTCTGTCTCCTCCATCTCCGAACAACATCGCTTTAGTTCCCCCCTCGAGACTCCTGGACACTTCCCTTGTTGAGAGCCCTTCCTGGCACAAAGTAACAATGCAGACGCGATCGAACCGCGGTATTGACCGTATAGGCATGGTTGAACTACAGACAACACGAGCCGTGTACCTCCTTCCCGGTGGAGTGACTGGAACTGACCGGTTGTCGGACCCCCTCCGTCTAATAGGCGCTGCTCATGTATGGTTGTTTACATCTTTGGGCGGGTTTAGTGACATCTCTGAACAACTGTGATACAATATCCATAGTCAACGTCTATCTTCAGGAGTTCTGGGACCCGGGGTAATGCAAAACTTTTTTTGATGTGTATATTTCCTCCGTACGGAAGTATGTGTGTCTCATATGAATGAAAATGTCTCATACAAATGCAAATATATAAGCACGGAATGTCACAAACCCAAGATTTTTAGGTTTTCTTTTCTCGTTCTTAGAGATCTGAGCGCGATTGTAGAACCCCCTTCACTCTCTTCTCTGGACAAAGATGCTCTATAAGAGTTCGCTACGAGAGCGACGTGCTAGGCCAGATCACGTAGATCATTCTTATGGTGCTATCCTGTCACTTAACAAACGTGATCTGTGGTGCTATTCACAGAGTGACAAGTGTTACCCTGTGAGGCGCTGTACCCATTCTAGTCCCCATCACTTCAATGGCGGCGTGTGCTTGATTTGTGTAACGTAGGGGGCGAATGAAGTGAAAGAGTTTTTAATATTCTTGTAATATTCTGAAATAGTCGTCATTTAAATTTAGGCAGACGACACAAATTCTTGTTTCTTTGTGTTCATCCTCTCTTCGTGTACAATTAAATACACGGAGTTTTCAAAAAGATAAGTCACATCCTAAAGGAGGTAGTACTGATTAAAACTAAAAGTTCCTGTAATGATATTTGTCCGAAACAAATACCTGTTGAGATACGGGTCGTTGAAGAACCGCAATTCACAATGCGCATTGCATTTACAGAGGAGGCAGGATCCACAAGTGATGGTATAGTAAATTACTGCAATAAGCACGTGTGGGCAGGGCGTCGAGCAACCTTGAAGGATAGGCATCATGTTCGCTTCAGTATAAAAAATACAGGCAGGAACAGTCAGCGCTACTGGAGAACGTTATCCTTGCAGAAAGAAGGTTACTGTGATTTGTGCACGGTGGGGCACTATCCCATTTTCTGGATCGTGCGACAGTGCCTGACCGCAACGTTGCATTGGCGATGGACTCGCCAAGGTGGTCGCGTAGCATGACCTGAAACCGTTCGATTTTTGGTTATGGGGACATTTAAAGGCATTGGTGCATGCCCAACCCACGACAATGTGCCGATGTTAACAGGAGCGTGTGATCAATGCATGTGACCCACCCCAGAGCCAGGTGTATTTGAGAGAATGTGTGACTCACGGCAACGAAGGGCTGAATGATGTCAGTATACGTGTTAATCACATGTAGTAATGCCTACAGTTACTTCCACTAACAGACTGATGAGAATCAGAGGACGGACTATAGCGCATCTCGACAGATACCGATTACTAGATACAATAATAGAAACTTTTCTTCTAGTACTGATCAACACATACCTCTTGTACGAATATGTACACTCTTTTTAAGCAACCAGTATGATAGATTGCTGCAAGTATGTGACCTGTTTCTCCCCGTGTCGTGTAAACTTTTAATTGAAAATGGTAGGGATTTATAAAACTATCTCGTGTTTGAATCCGTATCAGACTTTAATATCTATGAGCTTACGGAAGAGTTCATCGCTAACATTAAGCGACTGTTCGCCGAACAGTGGCGGCCATCGTTCTCTGGTAAATACCTGGTCCTGATGACGCCATTCTGTCATTTCCATGTGCGTTCATCGCACCCTGTAAGACTTTCTTCGCCTCGTGCCATGCTTTAGTTAAATGTACTACACCATTACAGTTGCATTAGCACACATTTTAAATTGGATAGCTTGCTGCATGTGATACTAAGTGCTTGGTCTACTTGAAATGTGAGCTACAAGTAGCTATTACCATTTATCTTCTGTTCAGTAACGAGAAGCCTCTTAGTAATTGTATCGGTTAAGACTGAGGGGACAGGGGTTTAAATGTCAGTCTGACATTATGCAAACAAAGCTGAGCCTGTGAAACCAACGGTGAGCTCGCTCGTAACATTTGAGTCGTCAACTTTGTGCTCTTCATGTACTGCTCTACTGCCGTTCAATCTGCCTTGTATTTCTCTGTACAGTTATGGAGTTAATGTTAATGTCTGCTACGCATATAGTTACCCTTTAAATTCCATAGCGGAGAATCTATACTATACTCTCATAAGTATATTTCTGACCTCTTCCAGCAGCTCAAGTCTTTGTTTCCTAACAAAGCAGTCCTCTGTTGTAGGGGTGGGGGAGGGAGTATTTTAATATCAGTATATTTACACCCTTTCAATCCCATTAAGACTAACTGTGTGAGCTCTATTTGAAATCCTAATTTCAGTGGTTCTATCTTCACGATTCTTCCCCAGTGTGTTGGCGTTGGGGAACAACACGCCCTTGTAAATATCGTTGAGCAGCTTTCCTGTTTATATATGTAGCGATTTACGTGATGCACAACGCATTTCCCGTGTAAAGAACCCTGCCGTAGTTTGAACATATCTGTAAAGATGTCCTTTGTTGTGCCAGCAATATCGCCGCGGATCGCGGAGCTCCTGCGAGACTAGACGTGTCCGTACTGCCGGTGCTGCCAAAGGTAGGAGACCCCTGAACAATGGACACAAGGCTGCTCCCTATTACCAATCGCGGCCTCACCGTCCTTATGCAACTTTCAATAGATTCTTAAGACAGCAGCATAAGATTCGCTGTTCGCGAGACTCTCGTTCCCAGTCGCCGGCCCGCAGCAATCGACCGTTTATCAAAGTCGCTTATGTCAGCGGATTTCCTCATTAGACTCTGGTGCGCATTCAGTGCTTCTTTGGGCAATGCTCATGTTGTTTTGGCTAGTCAGTTCGTGGACTTACAGCTGCTGTATCCGCATAAGTACAAAAGAAGTCCGGGATCCACCCAAACTGAAAAATCGTCAGTAGAATGAAAAACACACAAATTTAATGCTTGGGACAGGCTTGCTTCTATATCTGCATAGCGCACACAACTTTCTACACTGTAAATGTTTTAATGTTGACAGCGATCCCACATACGTGAGCACAATTCTAGTATAGCTTAATCCTTGCAATGTTGACAAATTGCAGTGGCCTCCTTTCGAATAAGAGCCTTCTATCTTCTTTACTCTCACCCATTTTCTTTATTCACAAGTACTTTCATTTCATTCCACGTCCATTAAAAGGGGGAAAAGAACACGATGTCAACGCCTAACCCAATTATGAACCAGGTACAAATGATGAAACTTTGTACTTAGTCTAAGTTCGCCAAAGGCTGCCAGCACACCTATCGTTCAGAACAGTATTCGAAATGTCTTCCGTTGCAACCGGGAGCGACCGCTAATGCTTTTGTGCTGCTGTCTCACTACTCGCTCGGCTCCCGCCAGGAACGCTGTAAATAGAAGTACCCAGCTAAGCCCCACCCGCGCATTCAATCTACTGCCGCACTGTCGACGCCACCAGTGCCATGCAAGGATAACTAGGTTTCGTTTGGTAGTCGTGACCATCGCCAGCACAACTCTGAGACTTGGATGTGATCCAATATTTCCATGTGACTGTAGGCACAGTTTATTTTAATTTTTAAATACGCTCTATTTTAAGACTACTCTTATAGGATACCAGTCATCTCTAAAATCAGGTGCCACAAGCAGGGCCGGTTTAAGGCCCGAACTACACAAGCCACCTCTTGGGGCGTCAAGCTGGCAATCGCACGGGGTCACGGATTTTCTCTGCCTCGTGATTGGGTGTTGTGTGCTGTCCTTAGGTTAGTTAGGTTTAAGCAGTTGTGAGTTCTAGGGGACTGATGACCTTAGTCCCGTAGTGCTCAGAGCCATTTGAACCATTTTGGCAATCGCACCAGGTGCGCCACATTTGTAAGATTTCTATACAGGACGTATCACGATTGGTAGCGGCCGCTTTGGGCGCCGAACTGACTCGGGCCTCCAAATGTAAGAGTTGTATACAGTGCGCATCACAGTCGATAGTGACAGCTGACAGGGGTATAAGTCACAAGCGGCCACTGCTGATAGTGATACGTCCGGTACAGAAATCTTACAGCAGCGGGTCTTAAGGCTGGGGAAACAGTAAGAATTTTCATAAAGTTTATGAGGGTCTTACTACATAATGTGAACTCTGAATACAAAGAAATTTTAGGACAATGAAAGTGTTTTAAGAATGAGGATTTTGGTATAAGAATAATCAGAATAGCTTTGATATAAACTTCATTATATAAACGAAGTAAACAGCAATCAAATAATTTCAATCAATAGTTTTTATACTACAGATACATAAATTAGACAATCAAAATTAAGGTAATTTTTTATAGTTAATAAGAGTATATTTTTCCTCCTGGTGATAGTAAGCTGGTTTCTATAGTATACTTTTCTACAAATGGTAGCCTCAAATACCACAAAAAATTTCAGACCGCTAGCTCAAATAGTTTTTTTACGCATAAAATAAACATTTCAGAAAATTTGATTCTTTGGAAATTCAGATCGAAGGTTCATTTCATCTGTTACTCACCTTTATTCTCAAAACCCTCCAGTTGCGTGTTATTCTTGGTTTGTGTGTTCATCTTCTCTCTTCCTTTTCTTGCTCCTCTTTGCTATTCTGGCATCTTTAGTTGCCTCAAGAACCGATTTTTCGCCTTCGGCTACTTTCAAGGAATCAATTGCCATCTGTGCTTGTCTCATATTGAAACCAGGAGTTAGTCCCAACAACTCTAAAACATCACTTCTGCTAACTGTCCCATGATTAAAGCAAATAACTGCATCTGATATACTTAATCTCATGGTATTGAAACTAACAAACAGTTTTAGGCAAGCATTCCCATATTACATAGTTGAAACAGTCATTAACTTTTGTGTCTTTCCATGTAAGCACTGTGACAATAGTTTAGTGTCACTTAGGTCCCTGCATATGGGCTTAATTGCTTCAAATACCTCAAATGGCAGGGAGTGATGGTGTGCCTAAGTCTCACCATTTGCAATTGCTTTTTTTGTATCCACACCATGTGTCTAAAGTAGAAGCTTTATGTAAAAAGGTAGCCGATACTGCTTTCTTCATGGCCCCAATATTGTCTCGATTCCTTCTTATAGCTAAACCATAATAGAGCTGCAGTTTGTCTACCTCTTCTTTGGTAAGATGACCCCGACCACCAATTGGTTTGCCATCACTGAGCTTTTCCCCCCCTTCATATCTTTTATTAGCTTATGTAAACGTGTGCCCATCCTCTTTTGGACATGACCAACGCACTTTAACTTTACAATTTGTCCAGTTCTTCCAAGGCAAACCCTTTGGAGTCTTCGGTTCCAAGGTACTTCACATACTGTACACCATTTTTCTCTTCTGACCTTTGAAATATTTTGAGAACTCTCTCTGATTCCATTCCACCACTGTACCCATAAAAATTCTGAACACAAACATGATTCTGGTTATTTCCTGTGCAACCATAACAGTACTTTATCATAAATTCTATGTCAATCACCTTTCAATTTTATAGGGATGTTGCGGTGACAACTCCATTCAGTGATAGGTGACCACGCTTTTACCATGTCCCATCAAAGGCTGCAGCTATATCAGTGTCACCTTCATTGCATAACACAGTTTCTTCTACTGCTTTCTTCGTTGACACAGCACTCACTTGACAAAGACTTTCAAGAAGTAACGGTGTGTACTTCTCAAATCTTGTAGGTGGGGGCAAATTCACGAGAGCACAAAATGTGTGAGCTGCCCTTTTACCCTTCCCAGTACACCTCATTCCATATGTAAGTCTTATATTTGTATTATAAACTCTTCCTTTGCACAATCCATAAGAATACCCAGTTTTAGTTACCCCACAGAAATAACAAAACACCATTCTTTAGAAGCGACCATAAAGCACTCAATTCAGCAAATATGGAAACACATTCCGTTATAGTGTTTGGATCATATTTTATAGAAATGTCACTCTGGGTACTCAAATATTTTAGCTTCTGTCTGAGGTTCATAGCGCAGTCGACATAACATCCAGTTGGTTTGTGGATGTTATTACAGTGTCTCTAATTTCCAACAAGGTAAACCGATTACCATAAAACTCAAGTTTTCCCGCCCCAAAACACTTTTTTGGAGGCGTAACTACATCCGAGAATGACACAGCACCAACAACTCAACAACGTACAGAAGTTTGAACACAAACAACTCTCTAAAACCATAGATACACACAAGAAAACAAAGGAGCATCGGAAAGCGTTTATGCTAATAGGGCTGCCAACTCAAAAAACAAATACGCAGTGTATCTTTTCGAAGTGGTAAAATAATAATGACGCCATTTGACATCCGACCGCAGCGGAAACACCGTCGTCGACGCCTACCGACATATATTTAAATTTGTGTTTAAAGATGTTCCCGATGTCCGAAGCAATTAATTTAACTACCATTTTGTTCACAAAATTCTAAATATTAAGACGGAAAACAAATTCGAATTTTTGAAGTAGATTCACTAGCAAGTGACCTTAAACCGGCTCTGGCTACCGACCCAGCTGTCGCCACACGATGACATGCGCTGAACTACACTCCTGGAAATTGAAATAAGAACACCGTGAATTCATTGTCCCAGGAAGGGGAAACTTTATTGACACATTCCTGGGGTCAGATACATCACATGATCACACTGACAGAACCACAGGCACATAGACACAGGCAACAGAGCATGCACAATGTCGGCACTAGTACAGTGTATATCCACCTTTCGCAGCAATGCAGGCTGCTATTCTCCCATGGAAACGATCGTAGAGATGCTGGATGTAGTCCTGTGGAACGGCTTGCCATGCCATTTCCACCTGGCGCTTCAGTTGGACCAGCGTTCGTGCTGGACGTGCAGACCGCGTGAGACGACGCTTCATCCAGTCCCAAACATGCTCAATGGGGGACAGATCCGGAGATCTTGCTGGCCAGGATAGTTGACTTACACCTTCTAGAGCACGTTGGGTGGCACGGGATACATGCGGACGTGCATTGTCCTGTTGGAACAGCAAGTTCCCTTGCCGGTCTAGGAATGGTAGAACGATGGGTTCGATGACGGTTTGGATGTACCGTGCACTATTCAGTGTCCCCTCGACGATCACCAGTGGTGTACGGCCAGTGTAGGAGATCGCTCCCCACACCATGATGCCGGGTGTTGGCCCTGTGTGCCTCGGTCGTATGCAGTCCTGATTGTGGCGCTCACCTGCACGGCGCCAAACACGCATACGACCATCATTGGCACCAAGGCAGAAGCGACTCTCATCGCTGAAGACGACACGTCTCCATTCGTCCCTCCATTCACGCCTGTCGCGACACCACTGGAGGCGGGCTGCACGATGTTGGGGCGTGAGCGGAAGACGGCCTAACGGTGTGCGGGACCGTAGCCCAGCTTCATGGGGACGGTTGCGAATGGTCCTCGCCGATACCCCAGGAGCAACAGTGTCCCTAATTTGCTGGGAAGTGGCGGTGCGGTCCCCTACGGCACTGCGTAGGATCCTACGGTCTTGGCGTGCATCCGTGCGTCGCTGCGGTCCGGTCCCAGGTCGACGGGCACGTGCACGTGCACCTGCACCTTCCGCCGACCACTGGCGACAACATCGATGTACTGTGGAGACCTCACGCCCCACGTGTTGAGCAATTCGGCGGTACGTCCACCCGGCCTCCCGCATGCCCACTATACGCCCTCGCTCAAAGTCCGTCAACTGCACATATGGTTCACGTCCACGCTGTCGCGGCATGCTACCAGTGTTAAAGACTGCGATGGAGCTCCGTATGCCACGGCAAACTGGCTGACACTGACGGCGAAGGTGCACAAATGCTGCGCAGCTAGCGCCATTCGACGGCCAACACCGCGGTTCCTGGTGTGTCCGCTGTGCCGTGCGTGTGATCGATCATTGCTTGTACAGCCCTCTCGCAGTGTCCGGAGCAAGTATGGTGGGTCTGACACACCGGTGTCAATGTGTTCTTTTTTCCATTTCCAGGAGTGTATTTCTGTAGCAGTCGAACTGCCATTGTTATATTTGCCTGAAAGTAATAACTCTCACTCCGAAAGGTGACCCTGAGATAATTAATACAACGGGTAATGTGTGATTGAATGAAAATTCTTCTCGAAACCGTGGTTTTTGTGAAGCATAATTCCTCTAAGTTCTGATCCAAAACATAAACATCTTGTGGAAATAAAAGAAATTACAATTCAAAATAATTGTCTCGCAGCTGGAACACCTAATCATTTTCTTCGTTCCTGATCCCAAGTGTCCCACTCAAGTGTAACACTGTATGTAACAAGCCCGATAATTGTAAATTACCTACTCAGGTTGGACAGTATAATAAATTCATAACATAATTAACTGCCTGAGGGAGCTTAACAAAAATATCATTGGCCTATAGCTTAGGGGTGGTGATAAACGTAGCTCTGTTGTAGAGCTGTTTTATACGTAGATTTAATGTGTGAGTGATATGAAATCATCATGATCTAGTGTATTGTTTTTATTCCACATTTCTTTACCTGGAATATAATCTCTGCCCCAGTAGTTCTTTTTCTCCAGCTCTTGCTTTTATGATCGTCTTTTGGACCACGACTATTTTGTTCTGGTCACCAATGAGTTTCAGAGGAATATAATTTGTTGTCCGGTACAATCACACTAATTTCAAACCAAATGACCGGTTTCGGCCATTCTCAGGTCATCGTTTCAAAGAATTAGCATCGACCTAGGTGCGAAATGGGCAATGGTGAAGTTTACAGTTCGGGACGGAACAAACTTCAGTGACTTACTCGATAGTTCTGTGTCGTATAGTGAACATCGCGACAGTTTGGTTGGAAGAGACTAGTCTAAGTTTTTCTCAATGGTATGTGCTGGAAACAACACTGCCACATTTGGCGGGAGAGAATGAGCACAATGGCGTATCTTAATGGGTTATAAAGTAAAATAAGCATGAAAATTTGACAGAAAGGCGTTAGTGTAAAGATGCTCTGTGGCTGGATTCAGAATTAGCGAGAGGAACTTAAATTAGGGCCATGTTCACAGTTGTAAACGAGCTAGTGTCGTTAACTCTAATTCAAACGAACGTTGTCAGAGTTCGGGAGTTTACTGGTTCTCAGTCCGTTTTCGCTGAGGGGCCTACGCTGGTTGGTACGAGGGTATATCAGCATCAGTTGTAGGCATAATTATCAGTGTAAACGCTCAGCAGACTACAGTGGAACAGACCATGTAGAGAAAACTGTAGTTTCAATTCGTAATGCATAAAATGTGGTTTAATAAACAAATTACGTCAAATATATTCTTAAATTGTGCGAACATGCAAGTGTCACTTCCAGCGCTTTAAAAATTCTGCACAACAAAGTGCACGTAATACTAAACTGTGTTTACTGCACTCAACGCAAAAAAGCTAATGATTAATTCCTCCCAAGGAGAAGTCAGTGCAATCAGTGGAGCGCCTCAGGTAAGCAGGACCGGTTCGAGAACCTTTTTTTCACACAAGCGACTTACATGAGACCCACAACTCCCATCCCTTCTTTTCCCCTCGTACAGTTTTACGTGTCAGCTTTCGCTACCTGTGTGATACTCCCCTCGGCGTCCCGAGATATGGTTTGTGTCGCACGGGCCTTAAACCGGTCCCGCTGGAAAGAATAGATGGGTTGACGCAAACTAACGTGACGAGCCTACGACTAAATGCTTGCTTATGTTTATACAATCCTCTACAGACACATTAGAGAGGAAGGGAAGAACGTAAGCTCTTAAAGATTGGAGTAACAGCATTATTCTGAAGGCGGTGAAGTGTGATTTGCAGAATATCCATATAGATGTAGATGGTCATAAGATTCTTAAGTTTCGTTTTTTCCCCTGTTGCAGCTCGGGGAGCGTGGCTCTGGCCTGCGAGCGCGGGGAGAGGTACAAGATTTCTTCAAGCTACGGGAGGAGTGTCTGGCCCAGGGATCACTGTTTGAGGATCCGGAATTTCCTGCACAAGATTCGTCCATCTTCTACAGCAAGAGTCCGCCGAAACCGTTCGAATGGAAGCGTCCAATGGTGAGTGCTTTTGTTTAGTATATGCTTAAGGATATATTTTGACGTCATCTCCGATGTAGTCCTACTCAGTACTTGATCATAGAATTACTGCTATACAGTCCGAAGCGCCCAGGTTATGCGTAAAGTTCAAAGTATAGGTATCCATCGGAGTGCTGTAAATCACTGACTAATCAGTCAGAAGTCATCTGACAGAAAGGTGCCGTCATCTGTGTGTGCGAGACGGATGGCCAGATGTATCTGTTTCATTATGCATAAAAAATTCCCTGTGCGAATATTGACTTCACGTGCACCCTGCAGTTGTCGCGTCGCCTCCTATGCATTTTAAAGCAATGATGCCCTATCTTAGACTTAACCAACATATCCATGACATAACGCCTACAGCTCAGTAAAGCTGTTCTTACGTCCACAATCATAGGGTTAGCAGAGGTACTGAATGGTGCAGCGACTTCCATTATCTTACAGCGAGGTGGTGTTTTTGCATGGTATTAGTGCTCACATGGTATATTCCTTACCAACCTTACGACGAGGAAGGGAGCATTTTGAGACTATGCATTGCCGTCCGCGGTGCTCACACACCTTTTTAAACCACGTGCCGTCTTTTGTAATGTCCAGAGACTATCATGAAACGCGATGAGTTGAGTGTAACTAGTGTCCTTGAATAAGTGTCATTTCTGTTCGTCTCATGGCGTATTTCTTTTAGTTAACTTCTGTGCTATACTATGCAGCTCTTTCTATAACGGACAGTCAAATGCAAACGAAGAAGGGGGGGAGGGTAAAGGTAAGAAAATTATTTATTATTTCTAAAGCTAATCGCTGTAACTGTTGCTGCATTTATCCCGCAGTGAAACAAGACAATCAGTGCCTACATACAGTCCTGATCTCTCCCCCAAGCGATTTCCATACTTTTGAAGCTGTTAACGAAGGCATTCCTGGCCGTCATGTGCTTCGGACGAAGATGTGCACCCCTATGTGCACCTATGCTTCCGTCGACAACCGCAAACATTTTTCCATGAAGGCGCTAAACGTCATGTCTCACTGTGGGATAAATGTATTAATAGTTGTGGTGCAATGACTTCTGAAATACAAACGGTTCACTTACTTCTCTGTCCGTCTCGTTTTCGTCTGACTGCCCCTTACACGCATGGTCAAAGTTCCATCGAGCTACGTTAATTGGCGGTAAGCCATCACACGAAAATTTATTTCCGTCTTGGAGGTTTGCACGCCAGTGTAGTTTAGTTATATTCCCATGTCAAGTCACGCCAAGTACTTAGTCTTGGATGCTTCTCTGTTGTACCATTTCCAGTGTTTAATTTTCAGACTTGTAATCTAATAATGCACCTTTCGACCTATTTATGTATAATTACGGTTGCCAAATCTAGCTGGGGGCTCGTTTGGACCATCTGAGATGGAGGTGTAGAAAGGAAGAAAAAAATTTATTTAATATAATTACTTTTTATTTTAAACAATCATATGGAACTTTTTGCGGTACAAATAGTTGGTACGCCATATTTTTCGGAAGATTTCGCCTTTTTGTGATACGACCTTGTCAGCATAAATTTATTGACATAAATAAGACTAACTGAGGCTGCATTTACTTTAAATGTGGCGTTAACAGATGGCGTTACCTCAGTACTCAAGCCAAGCTCGCAACAATATTTTGCAAAATTTGGAGAAAACTGGGTCTAGGTCCCGATACATCGGGGCGGATGGGAACCATATATATAACGCATTTCCCTTTTTTTAGGGTCAACTGCCAGTCCCGAAAGGTCGATCCGAGTATTCCCTTACTGTTTCGTGACTGTGAAGCATTATATTTGTTTAGTACATTATACCTAGGCAAAGATTTGTTCGGTATTCTAAATGATACAAACATTATTCAGTACCATGGTAGGTTAAACCAAACAAAGACCTCCAGAACCATGACCCTGGTGCTTTATCAGGCCACTTGGAGTGCTGAAAGTTCATCAGCCATTCATGTCGTCTTCTTATTGGGTGATTTATAATCTTCCATGCTTTTTTTCACTTTCATAGTAAAAAGAAACTGGTTTCATTGGATTGTTCCCAATAACGCCCACTCGTATGTATTGCACTCTTGTAATTGCATTCAGCCTGATTTTTGCTGGTATCCGTAATATTGGTGGGATTAAAGGATTCCATATTTGTTCTGCTGTTTCCATATAAAACAGAAGATGGCTTCGTTGCAAGGTGTTCCGTGGACTCATCTACATTTGTTCCGGTTTATAAACCTCTTCGTGCACTGCTATATTTAAATGCATTGTAAGTATATTGATTACATTCTTCTTCATTTTTGTTTGCATCCGTTCTCTGTACTTTCTTGTGTTTGATGGAGAATCCCATGTTATCAGCTTTTGAGAGAACTGGTATTCAACATTATTACATCTTGTTACAGGATGACTGTTTTTCTGCTCCGAATGTTATTTCTTGCCATTGAGCATGTATTGCTGTCTTAGTGAATAGAGCATGCTTCCTTATAACAGCTGAAAATGTAACAGCTGAAAATGTAACAGCTGAAAATGTAACAGCTGAAAATGTAACAGCTGAAAATGTAACAGCTGAAAATGTAACAGCTGAAAATGTAACAGCTGAAAATGTAACAGCTGAAAATGTAACAGCTGAAAATGTAACAGCTGAAAATGTAACAGCTGAAAATGTAACAGCTGAAAATGTAACAGCTGAAAATGTAACAGCTGAAAATGTAACAGCTGAAAATGTAACAGCTGAAAATGTAACAGCTGAAAATGTAACAGCTGAAAATGTAACAGCTGAAAATGTAACAGCTGAAAATGTAACAGCTGAAAATGTAACAGCTGAAAATGTAACAGCTGAAAATGTAACAGCTGAAAATGTAACAGCTGAAAATGTAACAGCTGAAAATGTAACAGCTGAAAATGTAACAGCTGAAAATGTAACAGCTGAAAATGTAACAGCTGAAAATGTAACAGCTGAAAATGTAACAGCTGAAAATGTAACAGCTGAAAATGTAACAGCTGAAAATGTAACAGCTGAAAATGTAACAGCTGAAAATGTAACAGCTGAAAATGTAACAGCTGAAAATGTAACAGCTGAAAATGTAACAGCTGAAAATGTAACAGCTGAAAATGTAACAGCTGAAAATGTAACAGCTGAAAATGTAACAGCTGAAAATGTAACAGCAATTATGCAAATATGTTCTCACATTATTAACAGGTACTGCGAACATTACATTTTAGTAGAAATCAATTTACTTGAATCATCCCCTTCATTGAAAATTTCAGTCTCCATTAAATGCCATTAAATATAAAAAAAAATGGATGTGAGTACACACAAAGAATAACATGAGCAATATACTTACAGTGCATTTAAATTGAGCGGTTCACTGAAGGAGACATAAGCAGGAAGAAATACAGGATGTTTCAAAAAGAATATACGCGCGCGCACACACACACACACACACACACACACACACACACACTTATTAAAAAACTGACGTAGCGAGGGCGTCAAGTGGGCCTATCACGCCCTGGTTGTCACTGGCGGAGGGGGGCGCCAGATGGTTACCAAGACGAGCAAGATTTTACGAAAACTAGATTATTATTAGAGTAAATGCCATGTATTGCATTATTGTAGGTTTCTGGAGGGAGGGTGGTGGTTGTGGGGGGGCCCCCGAGGGGCGCCAATGAAGTGCAGTGTCGTACACTGGGCGCTGGGGGGGGGGGGGGGGGGGGGTTGCGACAGTGAAGTATTGTACTCCGGGCGTCGATGGTGAGGGTCGCCAATAAAGTGTCGTGTCCCGGGCGCCAGTTAAGTTCCCTTATGTTTAATACGTCCTTCACAAGAGACGCGAAAAAGTCACTCAGATACTCGAATTCCTCTTATATTCGCGTAAGCATGTCCATCGTCGATGATACGGCAGTACGGATCCGGTTCTTCAACTCCTCTGGGTTCTGCGGTGGTGTTGCTACATAAGCTTTGTCCTTAATGAAACCCAACAGGAAGAAAAAGGGCGTCAAATCTGGTGACTGTAGAGGTCAACTGAGAAGTGCTTATTCGCCGGTTGTTTGACGACCAATCCAACGGCCTGGTAGAGTTCCCTAAAAGTTCAGTGTGTGCGTGATAATTCTGTAGGCCCCAAATTAGAGCATTGTGTTTGTTTACTTTCGCACTAAGGTGGAAAGTCGCCTCTCAAAACACGACAAATTGCTTTAGTAGGTAGTTGTAACTTCCGATTGGCACTACCAGTTGATTTTGTAGGACAGCGTTAGAAAGCGGTTTACATTAGTGAGACATATTAGTCTTTCCTTCTACGGACTGTCGATACCATCTGCGAATGTTCCATCCGTTGAGTTTCGTACCTCAGCTTGAAACGTCTTTACACTATAATCACGTAATGACACTTCGTAAACTCGAGAACACACGATGATTCCTGCTGCCGGTCCAACATGTGACGGTAACCAAGAAAATGAAAACAGATATCTAGTGGCAATAAATATGAACTAGAAAATTTATTAGTTCCTCCAATAACAGAGCTGCGGCGGAGCGATCAATAGTTTAGACAGCATAATACTTTGCAATACTTAACATTCTCTTTTTGAAACACCTTGTATTCATGAGGCAACAGAAGACCATATGACGAAAGAAGATTGTTTTATATGAAACAAAAACATATATGGAATCATTTACTTCACCCAAAATTACAGATGCCGTGCAAAAGTAAACCAGAATATGAGCAACATACTTAAATGCAATTCAAAGAGTGCAGTACAGGCAAGAAGCGTAATCAGTGACAGTGCGATGAAACCTGTTTCCATGTCATGTCAGATGATTTGATTTTTAAGTGTGCTAAAGCGCAATTATTTCCATATAGTAATGGCCGCACAGTCTAAATTGCAATTTTGAGTTTTACAGACAAATAATTTTCCAGTAAAAAGTGATCACGATGTCATTTACAAAATTTTACGAGTATCGGCCTCCCAGCTAAATAAGAAGTTAATCTTAGTTTTTAGTTGTGACATCTCAAATATATTACTTCGGAAGGTCACAAAAACGTTTCCAGTCATGCACTTTGCTTTTGACTAGGACACTCACCCATAAAGTATAAACGAAAAATATTATCATCTAATACTCGTATATTTTGCAAATCAAAAAGAAGAGAATTCGCGCCATATTTTCCTCTGTTCAAAGTTAACTCCCAGGCCATTAGGAGCGCTACTGTCGCTTGCTTTCGTATCATTACATGGGCAGTGCACTACTTAATAATTTGGTGCTTGTGTTTACTACGACATACACAAATGAACCAAATACGAACATATTTAAACAGCCTATAACCCTTTGTGGGTGTTTTTGATAGTTTAGGCAACATTTTCCAGTTTTGCTATGGCTCACAGTAGTAAATAGTAACAAAATAAGAGTGAATGTTGTTTGGAATACTAATTTTATTTTTTCATCATATTACAAAGGTTGTATTTTTTAAGTACCATCTTATCCTTGCAAGCCCCCTTACTCTCGTTCTACTAAATAATTTTCAAAAATTAAAATTCTTCCCAAATCTCGCATATATGTACTGCGATTACGTTGGAATCAATTTTATCCAGCTTCAATAAATCTGAAGATGAGAAGAGGACAATTAGCTGCTCGTTCGCAGTAAAACGGTATAAATATTAATTTTAACTTCTGCCTCGACGTCCATTGTAGTTCCTTCAATTCGTTGCAAAGTAGTCTTGCAGCAAATTATTTTTCTGCCTTCAAAAGTTTTCCAAGTGTGTTCATTTCACTCACTGAAGTCGATATTAAGACGTTGCAGGTTTTTCAGTTCACTCATAAACTCATTTATTGCATAAATGGAATCTTTCATGTAGAACATAAGACGACTATCAATTCAATGCTTTCAACATTCTACTCGCAACTCAAGCAAGCCAACTCGTCCTATCTACTTTAACTTAAGAAAGCACGTATTAACAATATTTTTCCAATATTGTTTTCAGAGTTCCTATTTAACACTTCCAACGTCGATAACTTGAAATGTAATTCTGAAGTACATCAAAAATACGAAAGATAATTGTCACTTGCAAAATAATTGAATTAATAATACTTAAGTTAGATTCGTTTGACCATAAATTTCTGTTTGGATATAAATAAAATGTTTTACTATTTGTTCACTCAGGAATTAAAATTAATGTTATTTCAGAAAAAAATTTTGAAGTATCAGGTGAGCAAATTCTTAAATGTATAAAGTACAAAACGCAACGAAAATAGGACTACTGATCAGTTTCATAACACTCTCAAGTGTTGAGGCGACCAACAGTTCTCAGTATCGCACATATCCTAAGTAATGAATGAATATGTGTCAGAATGCGCAAATGCTTAAAAAACGGTGAACTTCAGGCAGATAATTACACTGTTATTAAATGTAATTCAGTAAAAATATTTTTGTTTTCATTGCAGCTAAGAAACCCTCCAACAAATAAACATTTTGCGTTTGGTATAGATTGAATCTTTTCGTCTACATACTTCGTATTATTGCTTTTGCTGCAAAAGTGACGAAACGATCACCTTTATTTTCTGAACTTACATTCTTTGGGACTAAATTTTTTCCTGTTGTTGCTTTCTGTAAAATTGGCCTTGGAAGCGCTGGGACTGGCATGTTTTAAATTCATCTTACTTGTCAGTCCCTCAGCAACGTTATTCATCAGCTCCAGGTGGAATCTTTCCATACACTGTACTGCACAGTTCATAAGCATTTACACTCATTGGATCTTCTTCCAGGTCCACAAGCAGATCTGAGAGAGTAACATGGTTCACACCTCCCACATTACAATTCTAGTCCTTTGCTACAGAAGAGAAATGATTGTTGATTTTAGTATCCTGCTTGTGCTTTCTACACACAATAACTTCTGTCCCATGGTGGTTGGAAACAACACAGTTATAGTCTTACCACAGAAATATCAGAATTTCAGGGGGTGACATCCTATAATCAAACTCGTCTCTTTCATTTCTGTAGGTGAGAGGCGAAATTAGAAACTTTTCCTGTTTATCGCCATTATGCCAAAATCCAAAAATTTTCTGTACTTTCAGCCTTGAGGCAAGGCAAAGTAAGTAAATAAAAGTTAACAAGTTCAGTCTCCTAAGACTTCTTTTGTGAACCATATGCTACAGCTTCTCCTAATGTGTAATTTTTGAAATCGCCTCTCCAGAGATTCATTTCTCACTCTAAATGTAAAGGGCAAAAATGTTGTGTTGGCAGAAGAGCCAACACCGTGTTACTAGTGGAAGGCCGAAATACATGCGTTTTAGCTCACGCAGGCTGGCGTGAGGAGGGAAGAACTATACTGACGTGAGGTCTGGAACATGACAAGGAATCAGAATTCAGAAAGCGGACGTAACTACTTTGATACTTAACTTTAATCCATTAACGATGAACGTCGCTCTTGACGGGACATGATTCACAATATTATCTGTTCAGAATAATAACTGAATATGGCGCCTCGCTAGGTCGTAGCAAATGACGTAGCTGAAGGCTATGCTAAACTGTCGTCTCTGCACATGAGAGCGTATGCAGTGAACCATCGCTAGCAAAGTCGGCTGTACAACTGGGGCGAGTGCTAGGGAGTCTCTGTAGACTAGACGTGCCGTGTGGCGACGCTCGGTCTGCAATCACGGAAGTGGCGACACGCGGGTCCGACGTATACTAACGGACCGCGGCCGATTTAAAGGCTATCACCTAGCAAGTGTGGTGTCTGGCGGTGACACCACAAAAAACGTAGCGATTCTGGTCTGCATTACACCACAGTTTGTAATCACATTATACAGGTTTCAATGAATTTCTACATCTCGTTTGTTCCGTTTCTCAACAGTTTCAGGTAAACTGATTTCGATCTTCATTGCATCAAATATCTTTTAAAAATTGAATCAAAACATAAATAGTTTTCAAAAACGTCGTCAAAACTTGAAGTTGCAATATTAGGCCTTATTGGTATCACTTACTTCAGCAACACAGACTACATCATCGTCTACTTCCGCAACACCATTTTCTCTGGCACATCTCAGAAGAGCTGCAAGAATTTAGTCATCTTTCAATACTGTCAATGCACAAAAAGTGGTACTCTTCTGTGAAACAACATCTACAACAATGAGAATCATGCTAACACTAAAAGGAGCCAGACCTAGATGCAACTAGGTCGACAAAGCTAGTGAAATACAATGAAAAACATCAAAGAAAGAAGCAAACTACTTTTGCGTAGCAATATGCGTAAAGTGCACACACGGCCAGATGGTATCCCAAAGTATCATATAGTTTTAGATTTGTAACATAAATAAAAACTATAGATTTTAACAAAAGACTAGATGAAAATAGGCCCTAATTAGATCATATCTACGCTAATTCACTCAAATTGCTAACAACTGTGTGACAGTAAACACAGCAAATATGGTCCCTTCAAAGCAGCTCTTCAGCTTATACAAATGTAATTTTTGAAGGGCAAAAAGATTTGAAATGTTCCCAACTCAAGTTATAAATGTTCTTGAACATATCATCATCGCATTATGTGTTATCTTCCACTAGATTCCCTATACAGAGTAAGCAACATAAAACCGAAGTCGGTAAAATCTTTACCCGACACACACACACACACACACACACACACACACACACACACACTCCGACAGTCTCTCGCGCAACTAGCGCGACAGGCGGATTTTTGTGTTACTGCTGATTGTTGCTGCCGGTTGTCAGGTGGTCACGTGTTACTGAAATATACGTTTCATTGCAGTGTGGTATTGAAAATGTAGTTGTGCTTGTGTAAAATGCCATATTCAGGCTTATGCTCGTTCTCAATTGTTTGAAGGGAAAATATCAAGCCTTCCCCGATGTCGTATTCCATGTGGGACAAGGTATGGTGCAGTTTATTTTGCCATGTTGTTCGCAGAACACTAGGTATTCGATGACGAATCCTCAAAAGATTTTAGAGCGTCTACTTCACGATGAGAAAATCGGTGTTCAGTGTGCCGTATCCGGTAGTCATATAGTGAATCGATAACCGATTTTTTTTTTTTTTTACAGTAGTGTCAATACATAAGTTTCTCATTTTTTTCGATGAATTGTATACAGAGTTAACTCATGATAAAAAGTAAGAGCTTGTTCTAACAAGACAGAGCAACGTGTCAAACATCAAACGTTTCACAGAATCGCATTCATTTAGGTTTCATAAATGAAAGAGTTGTCAGTAGTGAGCTGTGCCCTCCACGTTCCCCAAAGATGTGTAGTAGCGATTTTTTTTCTTTGGCGCCACTCAAAGGAGAGTGTATGAATCTAGTCTCCACAATACTGAGGACCTGAAGGTGAACGTTCAATGATAAATCAACGGAGTTGGGATAGTTTTACGTCAGAAGGGTCTCAGTGTAATAAGTCAAGCACAAATATTCAGTGATCACCAGGATCATTTTTGAACATCTTTTGTAGCAATGATGTTAACAAAAAAAGACCTATGTTAATCACAACCCACCACCATTAGATAACGTACAATTGATTTGCTATCCAACCCAGCATGAAATGCAGATCGCAATCATTAGACCAGGATATAAAACAAAATTTTAAACTACAGTACTCTACCGTAGAACAATTATTTCATCTGTGCAGGATAGCAGTGAAAAAGGTGAGAAAGCGAATGTAATAGTTTTGACTGCTGTAGGCATAATTAATAAGCCCTACCACACTATATAACTGCTTCAGAAAGTGCGGGTTTGAAATGCAAAGGGTTAATGGGGACAACCGTCAGTTGCAAGAATTACCGAATTCAATACCGCCAGACTCAGGGTGGGGACTTATACCCAGTTGTGGTGAGTTAATCCTTCAGGATTTCACTCAGGTGGACGATGACGTTGGTATCCATGATCTAACCGGAACTGGACTGTTGGTCTGTCGAGATAAGGACAAGGAAGATAATGCACTACAATCGCCAGCTCCAGTCACATTGAGCGCGGCAAGGTCGTCTGTCCATCTCCTACGCTCCTCCGTTCTCAGAACGGTAGCGAGTGATGTCTCCTCAGCTCTCATCATATCGAAAATTCGCTGGACAATTCTAGGTGGTAGTCGCACCCTCAAAAGAAAATCTGTGACTAATTTTTAAAATACTTATAACATTCTCATTGGTATGTTTTCACATACTTTATACTGTATGTACTGTGTAAATATATGATGCATTATCTTCCACACTATTGAAATAAAGATGAATGAACATATGTATCTAATAAAGTTTACTTTAAATCAAATTTTCGTGTGTTTGATTTTCCCTGCATTCCTCTCGGCTATTTGAATTGGGTAATAGGTAGAAAGTAGGGGTACGTGGCTCAGGTGGAGTGAGTAGGTCCATGGAAGGCGTTGTGAGGCCTTGTGAGGGACCGACCTTTCATGGTGAAGAAACACTCCTTAATGTCCTCCATAACCTCAGCTCTTCTTCGAATCTGAATTTCACCTGGTCCTTCTCCAGAACCCAAGCAACATTCCTGGATGTTGACCTTCATCTTGTTGAAGCTCACAACCACACCTCTGTCCACATCAAACCCACAAACAAACAGTACCTTCACTTTGATAGCTGCCATCCATTCCACATCAAACGCACCCGTCTCTACAGCCTACCAATAACCTGACCAGTGCTTTCCTCTCCCGCAACTATCCAGCAGACCTTGTCCACAAACAGATCTCCCGAGCAATACATCCAACGTCCAACAATAATGTTCCTACCCCCAGACCACACAGAAGCAACCCCCTTGTCACCCAATATTATCCTGGCCTCGAATACATCAACAAATTACTCCACCAGGGATATGACTTTCTCAAGTCAAGCCCTGAAATGAGATCATCCCTTGAAAATATTCTCCCCACACCACCTGAGTTACCTTTTGTCGCCCCCTCTAACCTCCGGAACATCCTTGTCAAACTGTACACTATTCCCAGACCGCCTTCTCTACCCAACGGTTCCTACCCCTGTAACCGACCCCCTGCAAAACCTGCCCCCATGCGTCCCCCCACAACCACCTACTCCAGCCCTGCTACTGGTAAAACATACACAATTCTATGCAGGGCCACATCTGAAACAACACACGTCATTTATCAGCTGACATGCCTGCACTACACAGCCTTTTACATTGGTACAACTACAACTAAACTGGCTGAGCAGATGAACGGGCACAGATGAACTGTCTGCCTAGGAGATGTCCAATAATCAGTAGCAGAGCATGCCCTCCAGCATAATTCTAGGGACCTAGGAACCAGCTACACCATACGTGCCATTTGGCTTCTCCCACCCAACACCAGTCCCTCGGAACTGCAGAGATGGGAACTTGCACTCAACACATCCTTTCATCCCGCCATCCCCCTGGATGGAACCTATGTTAACAAACCTCACTCCCATTTGCTCTTCAGTCTTCTCCCCTTTCCCTTTCCTCTTTAGCCATCCACGCATATTTTCATCCTACATAGTTGTGTTTATCTTTATACTATATACCTCTTTACTTCTGTATGCATCCTCTTTGGTTTGAAGCTGGCACAGTACTTACAGTAGAATATCTTTGGTTTCCCTTTGCCACCCCTCCCTGTTTACCTTTCCCCTGTTGCTTCATAACCTGGGTTTTGAGTAACTGAATCCACTTTTCCTTTTTTCCCCTCTCCCTTCCCTGACGAAGGAACAAAGTTCTGAAAGCTAGGCTACATAAATTTTCTATTCCGTATCTATCGGCTGTACTGAGCTGAGGTAAGAACTGGCCAGCCCCTCTATCTCTTTGTTAATATTTACCATATGTTAAAGTGTTATGAACTGTGGGTGGAAGTAAAATAATAATGAAACTTTTCTGGAACATAAGTACATGAAGATGTAGGATGTACGTAAGTTGTAACTAAGCAGGGTAGTGATACATCCCATCTTTGAATGATAGGTATCACATCCCCAAAGACATATGTCAGGGAAAAGATGTTCATGACAGAGTAGTTATGGGGTGAGCACCCCACTGTTGGGAACTAACGATCCAGTGACCATACAGAAGTGGGTAGCAGTCACATGACCCTACCTGCTGAAACGGAGAAGAGAGTTCCATGGAGTGGGTGGTGCAGAAGAAAGAGCTCAATGAAGTCTGAGACCGCAACATGTTAAAGATAATAAATTTATTGTAATTGTTAATTATGACGTTGAATATCAATCTGTTAAGTATGCAGTACAGACAGGCAGTATACGAGTTGGTAGATGTCCTCATTTATCAAGCACTGAGTTAAAATTTTGATGAAAATATAAGAAGGTGAGTTGAGTCTCACTTCTTAATTATGTGGTGGAATGAATGAGAATGAGAAGTTAATTTTCAGCATCTTTATTTGTGGCCTCTAGGGAGGCAAAGTCTGACCCAAGTTGGAGGAAGAAGCCACGTGGATTAAGGGCACAGACTAACTGGACCCTGACTAATAGTACTTAACAGCAACCTAATATTCAGCAAACAACATTCATTGTATATAAAACGAGTGTTCAGGGACAACTTATTTAGGTGTTCGGTGAATGAGGTGAAGTATAACAAACCACCATTGAGCCCAACCCAAACTGGAACACTTCAGCAGTGTGCTACATCTTTAATACTTTTGAATGGAGAAAATTGATATTATATTAGATTGATTAGTGTATAAATCATGGCAGGAATGGTACTTACTGATAAACAACAATCAGAACATTGTAAACAAGGAAAATTACCCATTAAGTTTTACAATGTGTACTGATATGTATTTTCATCTAATTCTCATCAGTGCAGTGCAGCAGATAGCATAATGAGTGGCTGATGACCTACGCCAGGACATGAAACAAATGTGACAAGTACAATCAATCTGGATGATCTCGAAAGCCATTTGAAACATTCACCCTTGGTAAACTTGGTGCTTTTGTTATCTACATTCCAACTGCCTTTCTTTCTATCACTCCCACAGGATGTAAATCTCATTCTGATTTAAGTAGTAGTCAGGACCTTTTTATTTTATTTATTTCATATTCTGTTGATGCTAATAATTATGAAGTTTCACTGAACAGTATGCTGAATTCTCAAATTATAATACAAATGCTGGGATATTTCTTTCACCTACAGGATATTACAGTGATAGTAAGTGGTTCATTGTCAATGGCTTTGCCACAGTGGTAGCATCATCTTTCACCTACAGGATATTACAGTGATAGTAAGCAGTTCATTGTCAATGGCTTTGCAACAGTGGTAGCATCAGTACCCGTCTTATCACTGAAGTTTAGTGCTGTCGGGATTGGCTAGCACTTGGATGAGTGACCGTCCAGGGCTTCAGAGCACTGTTGGCAAGCAGGGTGCACTCAGCCCTTGTGGGCCCAGTTGAGGAGCTAATTGATTGAGAAGTAGGAGCTGTGGTCTGACAACAGCCAGGAGAGCGGTGTGCTGACCACATGCTCCTCCATATCTGCATCTAATGATGCCTGTCAGCTGAGGATGACACAGCATTCGATTGGTACCATAGGGTCTTCAGAGACGTGTTCAGATGGAGTTTAGTTTTTAGTGGTTTATCATAATATGTACAAGTGATTGTGTATATTGTTAACATTACACAAGCTGCGACATAGATGGGAATAGAATGTGATACACAAAGTGTAGATTAAATTTTTTTATTTCTCTGATTACAAAATTGTTTGGTCAGAGATAGACCAAACAGAAATAGACTACTGGTTTTGGTCAGAGATAAGTATCTGGAGGTCTGTTTTAAAATGTGCCCTAATATAATGAAGCCATAGTGATATCATCAAAAGATACATTCAGTGCTATTCTGACTTTCTGTGTATAGTTTTATGGTGGCAATATGGCTTCATTTTAATAGAACATGTTTTAAAACAGATATGAAGATGGTTCTTGCTGAGCAGAATCAGTGGCTTAAGGACCTAAAAATTCTGTACTCGTAGACAGAAATGGAAGGAATTTATTTTTAATATTACTCACAGATTTTAAATTACAATATACAGATCATTTCTAGTACACCATAAATGAGGATGTAATGTTTCTTGATGTCAAAAAATTGTGTGCAGTAAAAGATCATATTTTGCATATTTTTTGTAAAAATTTGGATAGGTCACCACTAAAATGTTTGACATGATATTGTAGGGATTGTCTCTCTTGATGCTTCAGTTATGTCCTCCTTTGTGCATCTTGCTGAGTTTTTCTCCTCTATGTAAGTCTTGATTATTGTGTGTATAATGGGTGTCATACATTCTGTCCATATATATAGTGAAAGACATCAATGAGATAAGTACTGGTGTGTCATAATGAAGATTCCCAACTGTTCGAATAAATCCATGCAAGGTTGACATGGATTTTTTCTTCATGTGGTGCTGCATTAATTTGCCTCTTGTTTCTCAACAGGAAATTGCTTCCGATCCCCAGCTCTTTGTCGAGGGTGCATCAAGATTTGACGTTCAACAAGGAGAACTTGGTAAATTTCAGATTACGTTTTTCACATTAATTTTTTTTAATATAGATATCATAATTTAACATTAGAATAATATCCCAAGGAAACAGAATGGCTGGTACATGGTTACCTCCAGGAGCACATAATACAGAGTACTGCCAACAGAAACACATAACAGAGCAAAAAACCTATTCCAACTTTTGTAATAATTGGACCCTTGCCTAGGGAGAAGAGGCACCTTACAAAGGTGGGTTCATTCATTCATTCATTCGTTCAGATGGTAGGATGAGAGGGACCCAACTGTTTTGAGAAAGGGGGGAAACGAGGATGAAGGGTGAGGTGTTAAAGTAGGAATTCGATGATGAAACAGAGATGATAGGACAGTGTGTGTCGTTACCCGTTCTTAAACAAATTTCTGCAGCATTTAATCTTGTTTTCCTCTGAAACAAATACAGGCTGTCCATTATTCAAGTGCCAGTTTTAAAACTCCATAGAAAGAGAACCACTGCTCAGAATGATGTGAAGTTTGAATAGAATATTATTGACGCAAGGGAAGATATCATGGACAAAATAAAAAAAAAAAAACGAAGATCTTATCATAGATTACACTGTAAACATATTTAACGTAAATGGGGTTGGCCACAAATGATAGATGAATTACAATATGACGACAATGGTTTGAGTTGCACATTACACCATCCCTACTGTTCGGTGTATGTGACTGCACAAGTTTAGCAGTCAACAGTTGTGGCACTGTTAATTAGGTAAGCCCATCCACTATGGCAAGGTCATCCAACATTGGATGCCAAAAATCTATTCTTAATTGTCCTCGGCAAAAACCACACAAAAATCAAAATTACATTTGTTTCTAATTGTTGTAAGACTGGTGCAAAACATGTTCAGTATGCTGTCCATTGTTTTCTGCCACAAGTTGAAATTGGGGAAACAGCATATTCCACAAGACATAAAAGTGTCTCGGAAGGTGGAGGGGGAGGGAGGTTGTCACATTCATGCGCAATACAATCACCTTTGCAGAATGAATTGGTACTGGTTGATATGTACCGGGTGATCAAAAAGTCAGTATAAATTTGAAAACGTAGTAAACCATGGCATAATGTAGATAGAGAGGTAAAAATTGACACGCATGCTTGGAATGACATGAGGTTTTATTAGGGGAAAAAAAAAACAAAAAAACAAAACAAAAAAAACAAAGGTCACAAAATGTCTGACAGATGGTGCTGGACAGCAAAACTGCTACTTTGACGGGTGAGAGGTACACTGACATGTTACAGAATCGCATCACGCCCAGCCTGGCTGATAAGCACCTGCTGGAACGCACGATGTTTATGCAGAATGGCGCTCCACCCCATATTGCTAGACGCGTGAAAGGTCTCTTGCACGCGTCGTTTGGTGATGATCGTGTGCTCAGCTGCCACTTTCGTCATGCTTGGCCTCCCAGGTCCCCATATCTCAGTCCGTGTGATTATTGGCTTTGGGGTTACCTGAAGTCACAAGTGTATCGTGATCGACAGACATCTCTAGGGATGTTGAAAGAAAACATCCGACGCCAATGCCTCACCATAATCCCGGACATGCTTTACAGTGCTGTTCACAACATTATTCCTCGACTACAGCTATTGTTGAGGAATGATGGACATATTGAGCATTTCCTGTAAAGAACATAATCTTTGCTTTGTCTTACTTTGTTATGCTAATTATTACTATTCTGATCAGATGAAGCGCCATCTGTCGGACATTTTTTGAACTGTTGTATTTTTTTGGTTCTAATAAAACCCCATGTCATTCCAAGCATGTGTGCCAATTTGTACCTCTCTATCCACATTATTCTGTGATTTATTGTTTTCAAATTTATACTGACTTTTTGATCACCTGGTATACAGATTTAACATTGCCCATATCTTACAACTCTGCTTATTGACCCTTAAGCAATCTATGTAATCAATCAAAGACTAGGGGTAGGTTTCCCAAGAGACTGCTTGGTGATGGAAATGGGCTTCATATGTCCACAGAATGTTCTGTGGCCATTTACTGTCCACTTTAATGTGAGCAAGAAATTCCAGAGTGAATGTTTGTCTTGCTGGCATGTTAGCAGGAACCAACTCCTGAACATAGGTGATTTTGTATGGATAACAATGAAAGCTGTTTCGTAGCATTTTATGCACCTTGCACTGTATGTTCGCTCACTACTGCTTGACCCCTACTGCAGTGCTGTGACCACATCTTTGACAGACATCAGATCAACTGCTTTCCTCCCTCTGCCACATTCCACTTGAAAAGAACATGTGTTTTCAAATTTTGTAATCATTACCTCCAGGCCCTTAGCAGACATTGGACCAATGCCTTTCTTCATACCCTTGAGTGACTTAAAATTCTACAGGGCTACTGATGCACAGTTATGATTCTTGTAAAAGAGCTTTACCAGCAGCATATGGTCCTCCGTGGAGGTAGTGGTGTTGGGTTTCTCACATGCAAACTGAGGAGCAGCTGTGTGTCATGCATATGTTGATGTGCACATTCTGACACAGTGCCACCTACTGGTCACATTTCTGTACCCTCCTTATGATTCACTTTGTGTCAATAAAATGCTGTTCAAACTTGATGTCATTCACAACACTTGTTTTCTTTCTACAGTGTTTTGAAACAGAAACTCAGACAGGAAATTCATAACACCTGGGACTGAATAATATTGTTCTAGGAAGGGAGAACTCTACTTAATTCGAAGAAAACTTCATAATTTAATCAGTACTTGAAACTCCACTACCACAAGTTTTGTACATTTATCAAGTGTGCTAAGACAAAAAGGAAGATCTGTATACTATGATAAAAAATAAAATGATCCAAGAACAGGACAGAAACAATGTGGAACGTTATTATATGAGAAGCACAAAAAGGCAGTACAAATGAAACAGAAAACACAGCAAGAAATTGACACATTCAAATCGTTGGCCAAAAATTCAATGATTACTTCCTCATGGTGACAGCAAACATTGCAATCATTAAGAAACAAACAAATATAGATGCATTACATTTATTTGTGTAGATGCTACATGCACTATCAACAGACAAACTGTAAGAAGATTACAAAAATTCACCAGATCACCAAAAAGTAAGAATTCTAAATACGGTCTTGATGTTTCCAGCAGAGTATTAAAACTTTGTACTGATTTAAGAGCACTACCCTTAAGCAATCTATGTAATCAGTCAAAGAGTAGGGGTAGGTTTCCCAAGAGACTGATACAGGGTGTTCTTCCACTCATTTATAATACTGAAGATAATTGCTCTTTATATTATAAACCTAACATGGTAGAATTATGAATCAGTTACATAAGAACAGTTTGTTAAATGTCTTTGCCTGGCTTTTGTAGAAGACTATTCAGGGAGAAAGTCCTAAAAGACTCTGTAGATGAAGTCCTGACAGTGATAAACAAGAAAGATTATCCTTTTGGTACATTACATTACCTTGTCTGAGCCTTGGCACAGAGTACTATAGGATGAACAAAGATGTTACGGCATGAATGACATTCCTCTTGCATGGATGGAATTTCTCATACATTAGAGAAATCCATGGAGAAGAAACAAATACTTTGTGGTTCGCTGATGACATTGTAATTCTGTCAGAGACAGCAAAGGACCTGGAAGAGCAGCTGAACAGAATGGACAGTATATTGAAAGGAGGATATGAGATGAACATCAACAAAAGCAAATCAAGGATCATGGAATGTAGCCGAATTAAATCGGGTTATGCTGCGGGAATTAGATTAGGAAATGAGATGCTTAAAGTAGTGAATGAGTTTTGCTATTTGGGGAGCAAAATAACTGATGATGGTTGAAGTAGAGAGGTTATGAAATGTAGACTAGCAATGGCAAGGAAAGCATTTCTGAAGAAGAGAAATTTAACATAGAGTATAGATTTAAGTGTCAGGAAATCGTTTCTGAAAGTATTTGTATGGAATGTAGCCATGTATGGAAGTGAAACGTGGACAATAAATAGTTTAGACAAGAAGAGAATAGAAGCTTTCGAAATGTGGTGCTACAGAAGATTGCTGAAGACTAGATGGGTAGATCACATAACTAATGGGGAGGTATTGAATAGATTTGGAGAGAAGAGAAATTTATGGCACAACTTGACTAGAAGAAGGGATCGGTTGGTAGGGCAAATTCTGAGGCATCAAGGGATCACTAATTTAGTATTGGAGGGCAGTGTGGAGGGTAAAAATCGTAGAGGGAGACAAAGAGATGAATACACTAAGACCAAGAGATGAATACACTAAGCAGATTCAGCAGGATGTAGGTTGCAATAGGTACTGGGAGATGAAGAACCTTGCACAGGATAAAGTAGCATGGAGAGCTGCATTAAACCAGTCACTGGACTCAAGAACACAACAACAACAACAACAACAACAACAACAACGAGAAAAAAGTCACATTGACAGACTGTGTTAAAGGAAAGAAACTAACATCATAATGCTGAAGATAATATATTATGTTCCATAAGGATTACTATTGGCTCTGTTCTCACTCTAAACCTGCATGAATGATTGTCAGATGACTTAGAAGATCTATCTGCTCAAAAAGAGCATTGTTAGCTGAAGGCACAACCTTGCTGATATAGGATCTAAACTTAACCTGATCAGACACGCCTCACAAATTTATATTAGGCAATTTAAAAATAAGGAAAAAAGCTGTCACTTGAAATTGACATTAGTAGTAAGACATTGAATGAAGCACTGGTTGCAAAATGCCATGGTGATCTACTAGGTAACAAGTTAAAATTGAGCAAATACACTGATAAGTTAATAAAGAAGTTAAGTTCAGCATGCCTTTAATTAATTAATTAATTAATTAATTAATTAATTAATTTGTTATCTTTTGATCACTTTGGTAGTGATACTGGGTATGTCAGGTTACATTTGGATGTGTTACAAAGTATTTGGTATTTACATAAAAGCAGATTCAAATTACTCAGGCATGTGTAAAAAGGATTAAGAGTTTACCCCGTTATAAATAAGCTTATACACACATTTACAGAGTAGTATCAGATGGTCTTAAGAAAAATATGTACAATTGAGCATATATACTGTGGCCAGCACAATGTCTTCACATTATTTACTCAGAATTTATAGAAGAATCTCGTACTAAAGAATTTGTATACTTGCATAAAAAACTTGTTTACACTGAAACAGGCTGACACCAAATTGCACCTTAATTTTTGTTTGACAGTGTTTTTAAGTTCTTTATACTACTTGGAAGTGTGTTATAAAATATTTTAGATCCTTTGCCAGTTATGTCTTTTTGTATACATGTGGTGGTTTTCTCTGTAAATCATGCTGTAATTGTACATACTTTTGTTCATCAAATCTGTGCAGTTTATTTTTAAGAACATAATAGCTTCTTATATGTACTGAGCAGGCACTGTTGGTATTCATAATTCTTTGAATTTGTTTCTGCAGGGCTGCCTTGGTGATAGGTTACCTATGGCTAATCACTTTCTTTTGCTCTTAGAAGCATGTCACTATGTGATTTAAAGAAAAGTGTGTCAGCTGATAATGCCTGTTTTTGCTCCATGTTGTCTTCAGGAATTGTGTTCTAGGGAAGTGCACCTGAAGTAAATGATGTATTTATCAAGTAGAAGCAAACAGTAAGAATATTGTGTGAAGGAGATAATCGTACATCTTGCAGAGGTGTCTTAAAGCATCTTGGAATTCTTATACTCACTTCAGAATGCCTTTATTCCTTAATGGTTTTTGTTGGTACCAATAAAAATTCAGTATTAGTGAAACTGTAATTTGTGAAGTCGCCAGGTCATAAAAATAATTTTCATGTAAACTTTGTCTCCATTTGTAGCATTCAGAGTGGAATTAGACATCTCCTGCAAAGATAGTCGGGAAGCTTACGTCCAACATAAAGAAAGAAACTGGGAAGACAAACTGAAAAAAAGTTCTCATTAGCCATCACTTTTACAGACCGTCTGAAAATCTAGATTCAGTAACCGAAAATTCCTTTTGACTACGTGACATGTAACTGTTCATTTCAAAACTCAATGAAAAGTAGTTCTGTGTTATTTATTTTGGAAATGTAGATGATTGTTATCTTTCAAAAAACACAAACCTTATCAAGTAAATATTAAGGTGCCAATAAAAGATAAACAGAAGTTACATAATGCAGCTGAGGAAGCAGATTTGCGTTCTTGAGGGAATCTATTGAACATGAATGAATGAGTTAACAATGATGTATAATAATCAGTTACTTGTTTTCTACTCTAATTTGTTCAATATTATTTGTAGGTGACTGCTGGTTGTTAGCTGCTGTTGCCAACCTTACACTTAACCATAATTTGTTTGCTCAGATTGTTCCTCAAGACCAAGATTTTGGAGATAAATATGCTGGTATCTTCCATTTTCGGTAAGATAGTTATAAATTCATCAAACTGGTTATATGTCATGATAAATTTCTCATATGATTAACATATATTGGATGGCCAGCAGGAGGTACATTTTTGCTATACCGGTCTCATTGTACGTAAGTCAGCCAATTTTTATCATATCTGAATATACTTTTATGTACAGCTCCTTCCATTCTCAAAGTAATCATTCCAAGACAATCTTGTGTTCAACCAGACAGCCACTTCGCTTGGCAAGCATTTACCAAACGTATTTTTCCTCAATTGGTGATCACAACACTACTTCATGCTACATGTCCATGTCATTCTTTTCATCTTTCTGCAACACTAAAGTTAAAATACTCCCATATCTACGTGCCCTATTATCTCACTCTCTACATTTTAGTTTAAAATATTGACTTTTGCTTTCTTTTTTCAGTGTCATGGCTTTGTTTGATACTGTCAAGTATTTCTGTTGAAAGCTTGTTTGCCCCCTTGCAATCCTTTACTTATGTAATTTTTCTTTTTAGTTAGCAAAATTCTTAAATTTTCTCTCCCTTCCTGTGCTTGATTTTGATGTTTAGTTCAGGGCAATTTTATTTTTGTTACCCCCTTTTTTTACATTCCTTTTTCTTTAGTTTTTCATTAAGCAAAATTTTCATCCCATTTACTGGGTTTTCCAAGTTTTTGTGTATCTGCCCACTTAGTAACCATAGTTTCATGTAAACATGTTTGCAAATTGTAAATAAATTGTCAAGCTCTGTATTACATTCCCATTCTCCTGAAATGCTCATAATCATCACAGTAGAATTACATTATAAATGCTTTTCTTGAAATTATTAGCATAAAATCAGAATAATTTGCGAAATAAGTTTCGTCCTAACTGTTCTTTCATTACTTATTAACTAGTATCTCATTAAATTCACTTTTTGTTCTTCTGTAACCAATTACAGATATTGATTTATATGCACAAATTTGCAAATAGATGATAGATCAATAGTTTCCTTACAGTGTTGTTGTGATTTCATGGGGCATGCGATAATGTTTCTCTGGAAATCTCATTCCACATAACTTATTTCATTGATTTTATACATCAGGAGCATTCATAAGGCCTCAAATTTGTTACTGAAATTTAATGCCTCCATAAACATTTCAGTAGCAGCTGCTCTCTTGTTTGATCTCAAATCTTAACTACTTTGTCAAAGCCAAACTACAGTTAACAGTTACTTGCTTGCTACACATCATCCCCATACCACATAACTTTGTCTTGAAACCAACAATTGATGAAATGTGTCATCGTTATTGAGTTTAACAGGACAAACAACATTATAGCTGGAATAAAATAACATTGTCAACAAATCAACTGATAAAACAGTGAGCCATGCCTTACACGGCTTAGCAGGTTAAAAAAGAGGCGGGGGTGGAAAAACAATCAGCACATGGGACTCTAGAAATAACTAAGATTGTGTGGCCTCTACCACTCATTGAAATGTCGACCATTAAGTTATTTTAAACAGAGTAAAATATCCCACTAACATTGCATATAATTTAAGTTTTATTGTTGTCTTATTAATGTAACCATTTTGGACTTGCGATGAGCAGTGCAATAATTGACCTCTATCTGCTATAAAGATCAGCAGTTTCTCTAAGTAAATGGTATTCTCTTTAAAGTGCCCTGTGTAATCCAGCAAAAACAATTTTTTCATGCATCTGAATAAATGTTTTAGCATTAAGCAATAAGAGTATTTGTGGCAATGACTGATTTCCTCAGAGATGCTAAGAAATAAAAATGAGATACCTTTTACACTTTTTCAGATTTTGGCAATATGGACGTTGGGTAGATGTTGTTATAGACGACAGACTTCCTACTTGTTATGGGCAGCTTGTGTTTCTGCATTCCTCGGAACGTAATGAATTCTGGAGTGCTTTGCTTGAAAAAGCGTATGCAAAGTAAGTGAATAAAATGGAGTATGTCCATTCTCAAACATTGCTCTAATTTTCATTTAGTTCAACCAGAAAATTTAAAATTCTAATAAACTTCAGGCAGCCTGCCTTCTGAAAGCAGTTCAGTGAGAACTTGTAGGTTGGTATTTTGTTGTACAGTAATTCATTTAAGTTTTATTTTGTTTGTTTATTGTAAACATGTTCCATATATACATACAGTGCTGAGTTGGTTCTGGATGAACAATATATCAAGATCATTGTTACAAATATTTGGTAGCAGCTGCATTTCACATACAAATAACTCGTGCAGCTCACATATGTAAACTTAATAATAGAATAGAAAGAGAGAGTCAGAAGAAACTACATGTATTTACTTATGAAAAAGGATTCCTTAGTTTTTTAAGTTTTTAATCCCTGTCATGTGTTTAATACTTTCATTCTTGTATACTTGACACATCTTTGTGCCAATATTCATGAGTTAAAGTCTGTACTTGCAGACTATCACAATTTATGAAAGTCATTCTTGATCAGAACCTACATGATCTTTATACAGTTGCAATTTCATTTGCACTGTTTATGAGCATCTTCCACTCAATCTATAAATGATTGTAATTTCCATTTACTAGAAACTGAAGACTGCTTTGCTTCTAGTTTCTTGATTTAGTTTGCTGTCTGAATGAAGATATAATGAAGTGATTGTATTATTGTCTGTAATAGCTGACAATTGTGAATCACTAAAAGTTCTTTCTAGAGTGACAAAATTGGCCTTCCTTATGTTGGCTGAGGAGGAGTTGACTGTAAACAATGTGAAAAACTTAGATAGGAGGGTATTAGTTCTGTGACTGACAAATTTTCTGCTGGTTTCAGCAGAGGGGTTTCAGCAGAGGTTGTTTATCCATACAGTACATACACTGTGCTCAAAAGTATCTGGACATCTGGCAAAAAATCACTTAAAAGTTCGTGGCACACACCATCGGTAATGTTGGAATTCAATATTGTGTTGGCCCACCCATAGCCTTGATGACAGCTTCGACTCTTGCAGGTGTACATTCAGTCAGGTGCTGGAAGGTTTCTTGGGGAGTGGCAGCCCATTCTTCACGGAGTGCTGCACCGAGGAGAGGTATCGATGTTGGTCGGTGAGGCCTGGCATTGTTTTGGCCCCACAGCTACACTGCCCCCTTTTTTAAACTGTTAGCTCTTTTCAAATTGAAAATATAATATTTTATATGGTTTATATGCATATGGTCACACAGTATTTTTAACCTGAAATAAACTGGACCAAGGAGGTGCAATCTCGATTTGTCTCAAGTTAATGCACTGTTTTTCTGGGTGTTAACAATTACTAGAAAATACTACTATTCATTTTTGCGGCGCTCGTATGCTGCAGTGGCTGTAAATGAATCCAAGTGTATCTGCTGCACCAAATTTGCTGCCACTTCCGGAGCTCTTCACAGCAAAGTTGATGATTGGCAATGCCAAGAGATATTTAACATAATAAGGTTTACATTAAGTTTAGCTTTTACAATTACATATACAGAATATTGCTTACACTGGCACAGGTTTCAAACACAACTGTTATAAAATGTCTCCCCCCCCCCCCCCCCCCACATGGCTGATATGCCAATGCTTCTTTATTGTTTCAATAATAATAGGTTTCGTCATCCATTATTACAGACAGAATATTTGACGATTACAGTCAAAATAATGTTGGCATTCACAAACTGATAGCAGAATATTACATAGTAATTTTTCCTTTTTATGTTGGAATAAAAAGACTACTTACTTTTTTAGCACCAAAATTTACAAAATATGTTTGCAAACAACGTTTTACAAAATCATGAAATAAGAATGTTACAAATTTTACGTAAGTCTGTAAATGTGGCAGCCCGACTCCAGAGGTCTACACTTCATGTCATATGTACCCCAACAATCATATATTTATACATTTCAAACTCACTGGACTCGCATTTGGGAGGACGACGGTCCCACATTTGGCCATCATGATTTAGATTTTCTGTGATTTCCGTAAATTGTTTAATGCATATGCTGGGATGGGTTTTTGAAAAGGGCACAGCTATTTTCCTTCTCTCATCCGAGCTCATGCTCCATCTCTAATGACCTTGATGTCGATGGGACGTTAAACACTAATCTCTCCCTCCTCCTCCATTTCAAATCCTTAAGTACTGTGGATGTTGATAGGAACATAATTGCTATGGAGGGGTTTTCATACCACCTTTTTATTTGTTACATATAAAACCATTGTTTTAATGAATATGTATTTTCATGATTTCTGTTACTCATTAACCTTCTTCCAAAAGACCTCATAAATTTAATTTTTTTAAACAATGCAGAATTTAATGCATTTGGATAAATAAAAACACAATATTTACAGTATATTTTGATTTTATTTATTATTAAAATAACAGATGTGGGAGGTGATAATGCAGATTTACAGTTTAACTATATGGAAAACCACAATTTCATTTAAGAGAAATTGTATGTGAAATCAGCTTAGAGTATATAATTGTCTTTCCACCCTAGCGTGACTATTGCAGTCCATAATTACATAAAGGGAGAAACTTTGCCACATTTTCATTTTAAAGATGAAATAAAAAGTAATTTGTATCCTTATGAGGCCCCAAATAATACATTATTGCTTTCATCCTCATGCTTGAGCTGGAAACTCCCCATGCAAGGCAAGGAGTATGTGCCCGCTGTGACTGGGCACAGGGGCTCCTGATAAATGATTTACTAGCCAGCTGATTGTTGCTGTGGCTGGGTGGCACCTTTGGGAAGACAGTGGGTGGTACCGTGGTGGAAGATTTGCACATGAAGCAAATTGAACTTTCTTCTGCTGGTACTTGCATAGCCCCAGCAATCTTTTCTGAAGTTGAGACATATTACAATGCAGAGAGTTATGACCCTCAGATGTTCAATTTCATGGCTTTTGCATGGGAGGAACACGCGGTGAGAAATAATACTCCCAGTACTTGCTCTGTTCTAGGATGGGTGGGGATTCCCTTCTGACTACAAAGCCTTTGTTTTTAGTTGAACATCTTGAGGACAAGTTTGAGGAAGTTGCAGCAATTCCAAAAACAAAAAGTGGCCCCATTCTGCTTAAAATAGCCTCCCTCACTCAGTCATGGGCACTGCTTGCCTGCGATGAATCTGTTACAGGTCATTATTTTGCACTGAGCTCTTCTTTTACAGCCTGGTGATGAGTTGCATGCTAATTTGGAGAGTCGAAGTGTGCATTTTGTCAATTTTGTCCAGCAGAGACTGAAAGACAACAGAGTGGGTAGTGGATATTGGAGCCCTCATCTTGGCCTTTGAAGGACTCATTTCATGAGAAGGTCAAGTTGATGTCAAGCTATATATTACTCCACCCAATGCCTGCACCATTTTAGGGATTGTGGCCACCAGTTGCACACAAAAGCTCCTTGGGCCCCTCCCTCCACCTCCATCTCTATATCAGCTGTGGGGAGTACCATGCCGCCACCCCCCCCCCCCCCCCCCCCCATTTATTAGACTGCACCACTTCCAAATGCGAAAAGAAATTGTTCAGTGACTGTACTGCCATCCTGTGTGTCTTCTACATCTGGCCTTTGGGGCTGCCTGACTGCACATGTTCCCCTGGTTGTTTGGGGGGGGGGGGGGGGGGGGGGGGGGAACGGGACACACCTTCTACTGATTCCCCATGACCCTGTTCAGTCCTTCCGGAGCATAAGTTACCTAACCCCCATGGATGTCAGTCCCAAACCCCCAGCCAGAGAAGCAAAGCCCTCCTCTGGCATCCTTTACCAGGCACGGATCCCTCAGCACACTCCCTTTCCAGGACTCTGCTAATGGGCTAATGGATACCAGCCAGTCACTGAAGGAGCCAAAGGTTGCAGGACATAAGACTGTACATTACTCCTCTGTCCGAGGATCATATGACTGTATATTACTCCTCTGTCTGAGAATCTGGAACTGACAAGCCCTCACAGAAGTTGAAATGATCTAAGAACAAGGACAAGAAGTAGCCCTCCAAAAAGGAGAGATTTTCTACTGCCCCATATTCTGCCTCTGTATCCGATGGAGCATTCCTGGTGGCCCCTATGGCCCTGAACGTGCCCTCCCCCCCCTTTCCCACCTATCCATCTACACCCCCCCCCCCCCCCCCACACACACACACACACCTGCACCCTGACTCAGAATAAATGTGTTTTGATGATGAATATACACCACCACTGGCAACAGGCAGCTCTGAGATATGACTTGGACTTGCCTACTTCGTCCCTTCATGTCCTCACAGAATACTGATAGTATGGAACTGTAGTGTTTTTTTCCACAATTTGGCTCAGGTGTGACATCTTTTGTGCACTTCCGTTGTTTCTTACTTCAACCTCCAGGAAACTTGTTTCCCCAGCAATGTGGACCCCTACCTTCTGTGGCAATTTGGACTATTTTAAGAATCACACTGGCTGTGAAAAAGTGTTGAGTGGTGGCTGCCTGTAGTTTCTGGACTCCGTCTACAGGAAACATGTTGCACTCAACACAATTTTGTAGGCTGTGGCTGTTTGTGTGAAGGTATTTCATAACATTGGGTGATTTAGAGGCCAACAACCCCCCGACCCTCTCCCCTAATTTCATAACATTGGGTGGTTTCAAGGCATACAACTTGTTGTCGGGTGGAAGTAAAACAGGCTGAGGGTGAAGTAGTTGAAAACTTACTTGCAAAGCTCAACTTTTTGAGTACTGTTGTTCTTACACTCTTCATTGTGGTATAGGGATCTTATTTGGCCATTGACCTTTCAATTTGCAGCCCAGGTCTTCTCCTATCCATCCATTGGAGAGTCTATGATGACATGTGTGACTGTGATCAGTTTTGGAGCATCCCTCAGTTTCACTTGCCTGGGTGCTCACCCTGTTGGGCTCTCCCCAAAGCTGATTGGGATGCTTGCACAACAGTCATCTCACTTTGCAGTTGTCCACAGTACAACTGGAGCCATTATATCAGGAACTGACTCAGTGATCCCCTCTTCTTCAGGATCATGCTGTCAGAAGATACCTTGGTGGACCTCCAAAATCACCATGGCCATTAGAGATTACAGGTGGGCTCTCCAATGCATTATGTGACGTCCATTGATGGAGCAGCTCATTGCCTTTAATTGGCTTCATGCCCATACCTCATAAAACGACAGAAATTAGTGTTGGGAATGGTATGTTGTTACCATTGGATCATGTATCTCTCTTTCAGTTTTCGGTGAAGATTCTACAACTCTTTTGACACCAGTATCCCATTGGTGTACCTGGTATCTCTGTGAACACTGATGTCTATACTGATCTAGATCCAGATACTGCTGCTGAAAATTTTGCTTTCCATTATGCTCGAGCCTCTGTATCTGTTAATTACCATCCTGCATTTCATATCCTAAAAAGTGGATAGAACAACTTCCTTTAAAATTTACTACATGTCACCTGGAACTTTACAATGCTCCTTTCAGTGAGTGGGAGTTCCTTGGTGCCCTAGACTTTGCCCTGACATGGCCCCTGGGCCAGACTGCATCCACAGCCAAATGCTGAAACACTTCATCAGTGCACTGCCAACATTGCATCCTTTCTATTTCCAACCATGTATGGAGTGATAGAGAGTTCCGGTCTCAGTGGTGAAACAGCGTGATCATCCCAGTAATTAAACAAGGTATACACCCCCTTGAGATGGACAGCTGTTGCCCAATTTGCCTCGCTAATATTCTCTGCAAGTTGCTCAGATGTATGGTGAGCTGTGTTGGCATATTGAGACTCAGGCGCTATTGGCTTCATTCCAGTGCAGTTTTCAACAAGACCATCCAACTGCTAATAATTTGTTCTGCCTAGAGTCTACTATTCAGTCAGCTTTTGTCCTGCATCAACCATATTATCACTGTCTTCTTTGATGTGGTCAACACATCCTCAGTACCCTACATGAGTGGGGGCTCTGGGATCCTGATTTCTGTATGGAACTTCTTGTCTTACCATACTTTCTGGGTTCAGGTTGATTCTCACAGTACTCCAACTGTACAAGAGAATGGTATCCCTCAGATCTCTGTATTGAGTGTGCCCTTTTTTCTAGTGGCTATCAATAATCTAACTGGAGCAGTGGTGTCTACAGTGTTGCCCTCCCTTTTGGCGATGATTTTTGCATTTACTTTTGTTCCTCCACTGTGAGTGTTGCTGAACACTGACTGCAGGGTGCCATATGAAAGGCACAACATGGACTCTCAACCAGGACTTCCAGATTTCTACCATAAAAATGTGTTATGCACATCTGTCACCATCGTATTGTCCATCACCAACCTGGACTCTGCCTCTAGGACCAAATGTGGTGGTGTCTTATCAGTGTTTGGGATCGGTCTTTGATGACCGATCGATGTTTCTTCCCCATCTTAATAGCTTAATCAAATATGCTGGTCACAACTAAATACTCTTCACTATCTCACAAGGGGAGGCCATGGCGCTGGGATTATATTATTTCAAACTTTGTACACCTTTAGTAGGCCATTAAAACAACATAATGTGCAAGTAGTTAGGTACACTACTATAGCAATTCTGAGAAAATCAAAAGAGAAGTTTTATGCGTCTGTTGTGTGGCTTATGTATCTATGTGTAGGTGCTGGACATTAGAGCTCATGATGGCCATGTGATTAGTGTTTGAGCTCCATAAGTTTGATTGTCTATTAGGGGTTGGTTTGACTCCCTCTCACACTTAATTATTAATCTTTCTTTTTTTCATCACTGGCTATATTATTTAATTTATGACATTTGAGAGGTAATATAATGGAAAAAAACCACATGTGTATTTGCAAGAAGTTTCACTTTGTTTCCCATGTCTGTATGACAAGTACCATACTAAAACATATGATGCCAAGAGCACATCTGACAAGTAATTGTCTATTGCTCTTGTGGTCTGGCTCATTGTGACGTACTATATTACTGATTGTGAATGTCATTCACATAATTTTTTATTGAGGTTTAACTTGAGCTTTCCAAGCCTGTCCCTCGTCCTTGAAAATTTAATTACAAATAGTAAATAGTCAAATAACATATGAGATTCACTAAAGTTTCATGAAAATGCTCGTTCCCCCTTCCATCCAGTATGTTACCTCTCAAATGTCATACAAATTAAATAATGTGACCAGTGATGACAAAAATATAGATTAAAAATTGAGCATTGCCTGGATTCAAACTGTTGTCTCGAACACCACCCTCTTGCTCAGCACACACTAACCGCTTGAGCACATTGACTTCTCATGACCGACACCTTTACATAGACAGATCAGCTACATAATAGATGTGTGAAACCTCTTTTGTGATTTTCTCAAAATTCCCAGAGTAGTGCATCTCACAATTTGCACGTTATGTTGTTCTAATGGTCTACTGAAGATTTACAAAGTTTGAAGCAAATCCATGATCCCAATGTCGTGGCCTCCCCTTGCCAGTAACTCTAGCCGGGTGCTGACCACTGAACACTTTTGCGGCGCTACGGAGCTCTGATTCTATTGTGTAATTATTACGGAAGCATGATGTATGGCTCGGCAATGGCTTCAGAATTTGGGATGCTAAATCTGATACATAACTGTGGGGTCTGCCTTGTGACAGGCGCCTTTCAGACCATCATGGAGGCTGGCATCCTCCCATATGGATTAGGTGTGAACTACTGCTGTTCATCTAGGCAGTATACATTCACTGCTCCCCTGGGCATCCAAACTACTGTATTCTTTTTCCTGGTAGGGGATCTAGCTCCCACAACAGAGGCTAAGGTCTGCAGTTATCTTACAGAGCCTCTGCCCTGAACTCCATCATACCCCACTGTCACCTCCTATCAGGGAGAAATCGTGTGTGGCACCATAGGGTGTACCCCATCCTGGGATCTTTCTCAGATCTGCCTTTACCTCTTTTGCATCTAAAGACTCACTGGACCCTGTAGTTTTTTGCCACTTGTTCCTTGACTGTCTTGACACATCTCCAGGATCAGACATGGTATACACTGATGGCTCTGTGGTCAGGGGATGAACAGGTTTTGCCTGCACACATGCAGGTTGCAGTGAAGTACGCTCCTTGCTGAATGGATGCTGTGTATTCACTGCAAAGTTGGTGGCATTTGTTCTTACACTGATGAGTTGTTCTTAATTGGAAGTGGCTAGTTTAGTTGTCTTTACGCTGTTGACCATTGCTACCCTTGACACCCAATGGCTGTGGCTATTGAGGACCTCCTGTATGATCTCCACCATGCCTGTTGATTGATCATGTATGGAGACCTGGTCCCATTGGAATCCCAGAGAATGAACATAATGACTGGATGGCCAAGTTGGCTACCAGGACAGACTTTGGAGATGGGGGAACCTTTGGTTGACTCTGTTGACCATTGTTGGAGGGTTGGAATGCGGATTGATGTGCAATAGCATCTCCAAATAAACTGTGAACCATAAAAGAGACCATGACCACATGGCAGTGTTTACTTTGTGCTTCTTTATTAGTCAACAATGTTATTCAATCTGTATATTGAGCAAGCAATAAAGGAAACAAAAAAAAAAGTTTGGAGTAGGTATTAAAATCCATGGAGAAGGAATAAAAACTTTGAGGTGTACTGAAGACATTGTAATTCTGTCAGACACAGTAAAGGACTTGGAAGAGCAGTTGAATGGAATGGACAGTGACTTGAAAGGAGGGGAATAAGATGAACATCAACAAAAGCAAAACGAGGATAATGGAATGTAGTCGAATTAAGTCGGGTGATGCTGAGGGAATTAGATTAGGTAATGAGACACTTAAACTAGTAAAGGAGTTTTGCTATTTGGGGAGCAAAATAACTGATGATGGTCGAAGTAAAGAGGATATAAAATGTAGACTGGCAATGGCAAGGAAAGCATTTCTGAAGAAGAGAAATTTGTTAACATCGAGTATTGATTTAAATGTCAGGAAGTCATTTCTGAAAGTATTTGTATGGAGTCTAGCCATGTATGGAAGCGAAACTTGGACGATAAATAGTTTAGACAAGAAGAGAATAGAAACTTTCGAAATGTGGTGCTAGAGAAGAATGCTGAAGATTAGATGGGTAGGTCACATAACTAATAAGGAGGTATTGAATAGAACTGGGGAGAAGAGGAGCTTGTGGCACAACTTGACTAGAAGAAGGGGTTGGTTGGTAGGACATGTTCTGAGACATCGAGGGATCACCAACTAGTATTGGAGGGCAGCATGGAGGGAGACCAAGAGATGAATACACTAAGCAGATTCAGAAGGATGTAGACTGCAGTAGTTACTGGGAGATGAAGAAGCTTGCACGGATAGAGTAGCATGGAGAGCTGCATCAAACCAATCTGAGGACTTTGATTCAGAAGATTAAGGTAACAGAACAAGAGACAGAAATCTTCACAGAATAACAAATTTTAGTCTGTTCTTGTGGTTGCAATTCGATTTCATCAAGGAACATACTTTTTTTTTTCAATACATAAATGGTTTTTCACCATCTGTCTTGCATAATCGATCTCTTTGGAGCACAGAAAGGTACTGTATAGATGGTTCTCGGAGAAGATAATTCACTGTTAATTTGAAAAGTATCAATGTAATCATCTCATATATTCTGTCTGCATTTTTAATGCAAGAGATCTTTTCCAGAATGTTTCAATCAAAACACATGTACTTCTAAAAGAGGTCAAATTTTATGCTGTTGTTACAAAGTAATGACTTCAACAGAAAAGACACCCAGTGCATGTTCCATAGACAACTGTTTCCTGCCCTTTTCTATTGTAAGTTAAAAGACTGAAATGTGCACAGAATTATCAGCATTGAACTAGTAGCAGATATTCCTTTTATTTTAAAATACCTCTGTGTCTAAAACTTATTAAGTACATATAATTTACTGCTTTGTTGATTTTCAGATTTGTTTCACTCTCATCCATTAATGGTTGCTTGTACTCACTCAGGTGTTCTTTTTCAAGTAACTGATGATTGATTCCATGAATCATTAAGCTTGGGAGAGGAGGGTGGAGGGGGGGGGGGGGAATCTTTTCAACAGCTGACTTACCAAACCTGGTTACCTTTTTTGAACATGAAAGTCTGCAAAGCAGTGATGTATGTTATGTCATCAAGATTTGGAAAAAGATGTCTTGCTTCTTTTCATTAGCTAAGTTTCAATGACGTCCAGAATATTTATATTGTTGCCGCCATTGCTAATACTAATCTTCTAAGTGTAGTATGCAGTTTCTCAGCTTGTGTTGTGTTGGAAGTCATTAATTTTTACAAATAAATCTTCACTTCCTGCACTGTCTGACATTTTGATGCATACAGTAGTTAATTCACACACCCACAAATTGTAAAACGAAACTATCAGTACTGGGGTGACAGATTGCAGTTTACTTCCAGTTTATTTCATGCATGTAACACCAACACACGTGTGTAATTTTCTGTAAACGAGCTAAAAACAGAGAGTTGTACTTGCTAAAACTGTGAGTCTCCCTCAAAATTTAATGATGATTGTGTTTGTCCGCACTGGGTTGTAAACAGATTCCATAATTTGTACTTTTTTTTCAGCTTGCCCTGGCTCTCTGTGCCTGATGTGTTTCTTATTGGCCATTACATCACCTGACTAATATGATGCATTCTTAGAGAACACATTCAGCTAAGGAAATTGAAGTAAACGACCTATCTGCATAAGAAAATAAACAAATTTATCAGGCAGAAGTAATATTTGGGCATATTTGATACTTTTTCATTTTATCTGATATCTGCATAGCAAACAATTAGATAACAGTGAAAAAGTAAAAACTTGTTTCCAAAAAATGAATGCTCACCAGTGAATTGGTTCCCAAAGTTGAGTGAGTTGGTCCATCTCTAATGCTTATTGTCGATCATTTAAATTGCTCTATAAATCATGAGCATTTGGTGCCTGTAAACTGCATGTTATGCAACAGTCAATTTCAAATGGTTCTTTCTCAGCATAGTTATTCATATATTGCCTAATATTTCAAGCCTGTCAGTATCACTTTAAGTTGCTTCTGTCAATAAATGAAGCAGTGTCATTTTTTTGCAGTTGGAGTTGAAAGTAGGGAAACACTGACACGGTCTTACCTATCTTCTGTACTGAATGTGCAGACGGAGAACATGAAGAGAAACTAGAGCCGACTTCCTGTATTTCTGACATATCTTCACCACCTTCATTAATGTCTTCTTTGGGTGATTCCAGTTTTACTACTTTACTCTGGAAAAATGATTTAATTGATCCTTGCAAAGGTCTTCTCCTAGCTGTTGGCAAGCACCCACTATTGCATTCACTTGCTGATGCCTATGGGTGTGCTGTTGTTACATCACTACAAATTAAACTGCGGGACACTCTAATGTCTAAAGCATTGTAAGAGTTGAATTTGGTAAGCATTGTCTTGTTTAAGTAATGTTTCTTCCATTTCAAGTTTTTGTGATCTGATGCGATACTCCATAGATATTGACAGAAATTGATTTAAGTTGTTAGTGCTAAGTTAAGCTTCGACATCAGTGGAGTATGGGATGTGGCAAAAGTAGAAAGGAGAATTTTGTCCCCATGTAGAGGAGGGTTGTAAGGGTGAGAACCTTATCTGTCTACTATACATTGGTGTCACTTATGGCATACTTGCCTGCAGATAGTCAGCAGCTGTGATATAAATTACACGGGGGAGTAAAAAGGTTGTGTGAAAGCATATCATGGAGTTGTTCATGTTGAAACACACTTGTTATGCTATTTATTTTTCACTTGCCACACACAAGAGTGTGCCACACAACTATAGTCCTACAGTGTTTAGATCACTAGGGTTGGCAGCAGTCATAAACACAAGACAGTTGACATGAAGTGTATTGACATTTACCAGTAACAAACAGAGAGCCAAAGCTCAGCTCAACATTGCAACTTGTAGATAAAGTGTCACTGCTCACTGCTGCAAAACTTCGCAATCTAGCTGTCATTGTAAGTGTTCAATAGACAAAATTTTATATCATTCTGATTACAACTAATAATTGCCATATTTTAATGTAAGCAATTTTGAAGGGAATGGCAGGTTGGGTTGGGTTGGGGGAAGCTTCACGGCTCAGGGTCTCAGTCACTGAAATCTTGAAATCAGGGTCATTACCGATATAGTCCCCCCCATGAACCATGGACCTTGCCGTTGGTGGGGAGGCTTGCGTGCCTCAGCGATACAGATAGCCGTACCGTAGGTACAACCACAACGGAGGGGTATCTGTTGAGAGACCAGACAAACGTGTGGTTCCTGAAGAGGGGCAGCAGCCTTTTCAGTAGTTGCAAGGGCAACAGTCTGGATGATTGACTGATCTGGCCTTGTAACAATAACCAAAACGGCCTTGCTGTGCTGGTACTGCGAACGGCTGAAAGCAAGGGGAAACTACGGCCGTAATTTTTCCCGAGGGCATACAGCTTTACTGTATGATTAAATGATGATGACGTCCTCTTGGGTAAAATATTCCGGAGGTAAAATAGTCCCCCATTCGGATCTCCGGGCGGGGACTACTCAAGAGGATGTCGTTATCAGGAGAAAGAAAACTGGCGTTCTACGGATCGGAGCATGGAATGTCAGATCCCTTAATCAGGCAGGTAGGTTAGAAAATTTAAAAAGGGAAATGGATAGGTTAAAGTTAGATATAGTGGGAATTAGTGAAGTTCGGTGGCAGGAGGAACAAGACTTCTGGTCAGGTGACTACAGGGTTATAAACACAAAGTCAAATAGGGGTAATGCAGGAGTAGGTTTAGTAATGAATAGGAAAATAGGAATGTGGGTAAGCTACTACAAACAGCATAGTGAACGCATTATTGTGGCCAAGATAGATACGAAGCCCACACCTACTACAGTAGTACAAGTTTATATGCCAACTAGCTCTGCAGATGATGAAGAAATTGAAGAAATGTATGATGAAATAAAAGAAATTATTCAGATAGTGAAGGGAGACGAAAATTTAATAGTCATGGGTGACTGGAATTCGAGTGTAGGAAAAGGGAGAGAAGGAAACGTAGTAGGTGAAAATGGATTGGGGCTAAGAAATGAGAGGAAGCCGCCTGATAGAATTTTGTACAGAGCACAACTTAATCGTAGCTAACACTTGGTTTAAGAATCATGATAGAAGGTTGTATACATGGAAGAACCCTGGAGATACTAAAAGGTATCAGATAGATTATATAATGGTAAGACAGAGATTTAGGAACCAGGTTTTAAATTGTAAGACATTTCCAGGGGCAGATGTGGACTCTGACCACAATCTATTGGTTATGACCTGTAGATTAAAACTGAAGAAACTGCAAAAAGGTGGGAATTTAAGGAGATGGGACCTGGATAAACTGAAAGAACCAGAGGTTGTACAGAGTTTCAGGGAACAATTGACAGGAATGGGGGAAAGAAATACAGTAAAGAAGAATGGGTAGCTTTGAGGGATGAATTAGTGAAGGCAGCAGAGGATCAAGTAGGTAAAAAGACGAGGGCTAGTAGAAATCCTTGGGTAACTGAAGAAATATTGAATTTAATTGATGAAAGGAGAAAATATAAAAATGCAGTAAATGAAGCAGGCAAAAAGGAATACAAACGTCTCAAAAATGAGATCGACAGGAAGTGCAAAATGGCTAAGCAGGGATGGCTAGAGGACAAATGTAAGGATGTAGAGGCTTATCTCACTAGGGGTAAGATAGATACTGCCTACAGGAAAATTAGACCTTGGGAGATAAGAGAACCACTTGTATGAACATCAAGAGCTCAGATGGAAACCCAGTTCTAAGCAAAGAAGGGAAAGCAGAAAGGTGGAAGGAGTATATAGAGGGTCTATACAAGGGCGATGTACTTGAGGACAATATTATGGAAATGGAAGAGGATGTAGATGAAGATGAAATGGGAGATAAGATACTGCATGAAGAGTTTGACAGAGCACTGAGAGACCTGAGTCGAAACAAGGCCCCCGGAGTAGACAACATTCCATTGGAACTACTGACGGCCTTGCGAGAGCCAATCCTCACAAAACTCTACCATCTGGTGAGCTAGATGTATGAGATGGGCAAAATACCCTCAGACTTCAAGAAGAATATAATAATTCCAATCCCAAAGAAAGCAGGTGTTGACAGATGTGAAAATTACCGAACAATCAGTTTAATAAGCCACAGCTGCAAAATACTAACACGAATTCTTTACAGATGAATGGAAAAACTAGTGGAAGCCGACCTCGGGGAAGATCAGTTTGGATTCCGTAGAAATACTGGAACACGTGAGGCAATACTGACCTTACGACTTATCTTAGAAGAAAGATTAAGGAAAGGCAAACCTACGTTTCTAGCATTTGTAGACTTAGAGAAAGCTTTTGACAATGTTGACTGGAATACTCTCTTTCAAATTCTAAAGGTGGCAGGGGTAAAATACATGGAGCGAAAAGCTATTTACAATTTGTACAGAAACCAGATGGCAGTTATAAGAGTAGAGGGACATGAAAGGGAAGCAGTGGTTGGGAAGGGAGTAAGACAGGGTTGTAGCCTCTCCCCAATGCTATTCAATCTGTATATTGAGCAAGCAGTAAAGGAAACAAAAGAAAAATTTGGAGTAGGTATTAAAATCCATGGAGAAGTAAAAACTTTGAGGTTCACCGATGACATTGTAATTCTGTCAGAGACAGCAAAGGACTTGGAAGAGCAGTTGAACGGAATGGATGGTGTCTTGAAGGGAGGATATAAGATGAACATCAACAAAAGCAAAACGCGGATAATGGAATGTAGTCGAATTAAGTCGGGTGATGCTGAGGGTATAATATTAGGAAATGAGACACTTAAAGTAGTAAAGGAGTTTTGCTATTTGGGGAGCAAAATAACTGATGATGGTCGAAGTAGAGAGGATATAAAATGTAGACTGGCAATGGCAAGGAAAGCGTTTCTGAAGAAGAGGAATTTGTTAACATCGAGTATAGATTTAAGTGTCAGGAAGTCATTTCTGAAAGTATTTGTATGGAGTGTAGCCATGTATGGAAGTGAAACATGGATGGTAAATAGTTTGGACAAGAAGAGAATAGAAGCTTTTGAAATGTGGTGCTACAGAAGAATGCTGAAGATTAGATGGGTAGATCACATAACTAATGAGGAAGTAATGAATAGGATTTGGGAGAAGAGAAGTTTGTGGCACAACTTGACCAGAAGAAGGGATCGTCTGGTAGGACATGTTCTGAGGCATCAAGGGATCACCAATTTAGTATTGGAGGGCAGCGTGGAGGGTAAAAATCGTAGGGGGAGACCAAGAGATGAATACATTAAGCAGATTCAGAAGGATGTAGGTTGCAGTAGGTACTGGGAGATGAAGAAGCTTGCACAGGATAGAGTAGCATGGAGAGCTGCATCAAACCAGTCTCAGGACTGAAGACCACAACAACAACAACCGATATAGTCAGTCTTCATCTGAGATTTCACTGAGTCATTCTTGAACATCCACATCTGTCTCGCATAAAACATGTTGCATAGAACATACAGCTTTTTCCGCCATGGAGAAACACTGACATTAAACAAAATCCTGACGCACAAATGCTGTGGTACGTTTTTGAGACCTCTCAAGGCCCAAAACTAAGAAACAAAGCATAGCAACAGTGCAAGAATTCTGGCATGTGCAGCTTTCCATCCAACAGGAAGGTAATGCAGAAGAGTTCATTACACTTTTCAGGGATGTATGGAACACAAAGAGAAAATTATAGTAATCTGAGACACATTCCATGGTACTTAAGGGTCAAAGTACTGGAAACGATAGATCGCAGACATAACATTGTGTTTATTTTAAAATCTTTGAAGAATAAATTTGTCATAATTCTACTTCATCAAATGACATTTTATGTTTCACACATTGGCACAACAGTTTTCTTTAGTTGTTCTGTTCCAATGTCACTTGTTGTTCACTATTAGGTATTTAGGCTGCAATACTCAGAACAGGGATTGTTTGCTTTATATTGTTCACTAAGATTCCTTAAAAATCATACGTTAATATACTGCCCCACCAGTTGATGTAAGCCACCAAGCAAAAGAGTGAAAATATACTGGAAGTATGACAGCAGTCCAGTTGAATTTAGATTAGAATAAAGCAGCTCATCCAGTACTGTTTTCTGCTTTCCAGTTGTCGTAAGAATGACTTTTTGGTTGTTCAGCATAAGGCTTCAAAATTTTAAACAATGTGGATGTATGGGCATTCAAATCTATCATCTATGTAATCTTCTATAGCAATGTAGAGATGTGTTTTCATATTCTTCCTGCTTGAGTAAAGTATAACTGGGACAAAAACACTGGATTGTCCACCAGTGCCTAGATTAGTGAGAGTAATCACCTCAAAATGACCTGGAGTCAAAGTCGTCACTCGCCTCCACTCACAGTCTTGGGATGTGTTACTGCAATTTCCACCTCAGCAGATTAACATTGTTCTTATGGGGAAGTAACTCAGTACCTAGGTGACATATAACTGCCCATCTAAACATAACAAGGATCTACTTGTCAACTGGCGGCAGGAGGAAACGCACAAAAGATGTGGAAACGCATGAGATTTCAAAGCCAGCAGCTCTTTCTTCCGGCAAACAGTTTGAAGGGATAGGAAGAGAGATGATGGGAAAGTCACCCTGAACCGTGGGTCAGGAGAGACGTACTGTACCAGATGGGAAGGAAAGACTGACTGTTGGTGCTAGTACTAGATGAGGCTTTTCTTTGTGAAAGGAGATAGTAAAAGACTGTGACATTAGCTTTTGTGTCTCAACTAATGTTTATTACGGTGGTCAGACATCGGTTCAAAAATCAAAGAGTAGAGCAAATTAGTAAAATAAAATTTTATTATTTTATGAATTTATTGCTGAATACAGACCCTCCAGTTCATAGTGAGAAAGGTCCCATGGGTGGGACTTTCAACTGACCCAAGGCTTCATCAGGATATAAGATATATTTAGTCATGTTCCTCATTGGTCAGGAATTTTGCATGGGCTCCTGATGACATAGTGATTGGCCTTACGTAACAGTACTAGTGATCAACACTATCAAAACTTCGATAGTCTCGCAAAAGATAGCCACTGGCAAAACAGTTCTTTACTAAAATCTGAAGTTTTTGATAACTATTTTGTCATGTTTTTGAGGCACTAAAAGATAACTGTTATGTCTACTGTAGCTGCCTCGTTATACAGCCTGGTGCCAAAATATCACTGCATCTTTTTGAAAAAATTGGTTTGCATGCATGCAGAAACAGACTTTACTTCGAGCAACTGCAACATTGCACAATCTTTGTATTTTCATAGATTCTAATGCAACACAGCTTGAATAGGATATTATCTCAGTTATGCTTCTGTGGTCTTTTATAGCAACTGGCTTATAGGAACTGGGTACAGACCCAAGGTAGAGTTTGGAGCCTAGCAGTAGATACTAAGCAACTGTAAATGATAAAAATTAAACAGTTTTAGTGGGACAGGAAATAGTATACAGTGATCATTCACTGTCCTGTCATTCAAATCTAAACATTAGCTGTATGTTAGTTTGTGATCCTTATATTTGGTCTTACTAGGTCCACATAAGTGGGCAATGTTATCTGCATAATTTTCTAAAAAGGCCCCATAACTAGAATGACAACATAGGTCTTGCAGCTAAATGTTAACTTCTGATATTAGGGCATGGGAGCAATCATAAACTAGAGTTTTTATTCAGAGTCTGTGCTTGTGAGACCTCAATTCACCTTTTATCAGCAGATTTAATGAGCTAACTGTTCCTTTTACTTACAGGTAATTAAATCTGTCATGTTCCAAACTTTCATGTGGCAATTTTCTTTCTTGTAGGTTGCATGGTTCTTATGAGGCACTTAAAGGTGGAACAACATGTGAGGCAATGGAAGATTTTACAGGTGGTGTTACAGAAATGTTTGAGCTGAAAGAAGCTCCACCAAATTTGTACAAAATCATGCTGAAAGCTTATGAACGCAGCTCTTTAATGGCATGCTCAATTGAGGTTTGTATTCTTTTGTTTTGTATTGCTTATGAAGTCTAAATATTCATTTAACATACTCATGGAAGTACTAAGTACAAGGTTTCAAAGACTCCACCCACTTTGCCAACCCCAATCCTCCCTCCCACAATTTCCTTTCACTCCATCCTCCTAAGGTAACAAAAGTAAGACATCAGTTCATTCTAGTATGAAAACCTATTGACCTATTTGTGATTAAATGCTCTCAAAATGGTTACGTGAGCTACAACAAGGTACTGCAATACACACACCTTGCCCCTTTTTGCTCTTTTCTTAACATTGACCTCTTAAAATTGACCAAGTACTAGTGTAGTTTCTAGCTACCAATTACAATTTATGTTGTTAGATAATCAAGTGATATTGTTATTACAAGTCAATCTCTTGATGCTGCCATTGCATCCTTGACACTAGCAGAAATTTGTTGTTAAAATGTGCCCTGCAATTGTAAGAGAGACTTCTGTAGCACTATGTGCTGTCCATCAATGTCTTACATGTAATTTTCAAGAAAAACATTCCTGAACTTGGTATAGGGTGGGCGTTTACATACACAAAGAAGCAAGCAGTGTTCATGTAAGATGGAACTCAGGCACATAAAAGTAACATTGTTTGAGATGTAGTGAATGATCTTTACAATGATGGATGTATAGGTACAGGAGGATGAATTCTATGGACTGTACAACTCCCATCCTCAATCCTTTGAATTATCTGCTGAACCACAGTAAACAACTGGTGTATGCGTCAGAAATTTCTAATGCAGGCACACTTTAGCAGTGTATCATGAAAGCATGCAAAACACATTTGACAGTGTCCACATGTGTTGTAAAGGGTTTGAAAATTCTAGAAGAGGCAAGCAGAGGGTATTTTAAACATTTCTTACAGCTTTCTGTTTTTTCACTAATAACAGAAATAGTAAGGATTTTTGAACACATGCTTTTTTCTTGCCTGTGTGCAAGGAATCAGCCATTAAAGTTTATAAAAACATTTATGGCACCCTGTATATGGTCCACCAAGTCATGGAGAACTTCCCATTGTATTTAAGGATGGACTTCTGTCTCTGATGAGTGAGGTGACACAGTTGGTGACACACTGAAATCACATTCAGAATTACTTGGATTCAAACAACTGTAAGGTCAAATAGATTTAAGTTTTCCTTAGTTCCATTAAGTAGGTTAAGCTGAATGTCATGATGGTTACCTCAAAAAGAACATAACCAAATTCCTCTCAGATCCTTGCCCGTCCTGAACCTGCATTCTAACTTCAATGATCTCATCTTCAGTGGCATACTACAGCTTAAACTTTCTTCTTTACCTAAAACTCTTAGCCACATGAGTCTGAGAAACTGCTGTAAAGAACATCTTTAGCAATTACTGAATCCTGACTGATTAAGGGAGAATGTACCCATTGCTGTTAACCAGGCACTAGTAAAGTAATAACTCTAGTTACATTAAGTATTAGCCACAGTACAATCTATCTTCACTCGGTTCAAGATACACAGAGCAGCTGTTTCAACTGGCATGTCTGCAGGAGTTATCTAGATCTACATCTATACTCTGCAAATCATTGTGAGATGCATGGTAGAGAATACATGCCCCTGTACAAGTTACTAGGGTTTCTTCCTGTTCCATTCATGTGTGGAACATGGGAAGAACAACTGAGTGCATCTATGCGTTGTGCTGCAATTATGCTAACCTTATCCTCATGATCCCTATGCGAGTGATACACAGGTGGTTTGTAGTATATTCTTAGGGTCATCATTTAAAGCTGGTTCTTAATACTTCAACAGACTTTCTTGGGATAGTTTACGTCTGTCTTCCAGTTCAATTCCTTCAGTATTTCTGTGACACAATCCCACAGATCAAACAAACCTGTGACCATACTGCACCTCTCTGTATATGTTCAATATCCACTGTTAGTCTTACCTGGTACATGTCCCAAGCACTTAAGCAATATTCTGGAACCAGTTGCATGAATGATTGGAAAGCACTCCTCTTTGTAGACTGATTGCACTTCCCCAGTATTCTACCAATAAATCAGTCTACCACCTGCTTTGCTCATGACTTAACCTACTTGATCATTCCATTTCATATCCCTACAAAGTGTTATGCCCAGGAATTTGTACGCCCAGGCCGATTCCAATGGTGACCGATTCTAATCGTGACTTATTGATATTACAGTCATAGGATACTAAGTTTTCTCATTTTTGGAATGCAAACTTTTACATTTCTGAACATGTAGATTAAGTTGGCAATCTCTGCACCATGTTGAAATCTGACCAAAATCTGACTGCATATTTATGCAGCTTCTTTCTGATAGTACTTCATTGTAGATAACTGCTTCATCTGCAAAAAGCTTGGTTTTACTGTTAATATTGTCTGCAAGATTGTCAGTATACAATATGAACAGCAAGGGTCCCGACACCTTTCCGTGGAGTACACCTGAAGTTACTTTATCTGATGATGACTCTATATCATGGAGTATACTTTGGGTATCAGTGTCAGTTTGCCACTTTCCCATTAAATTTTCAAATGAGCACAGAAGGAATGATAGTGCTCCTGGGATTCTACCATCATAGCCATTTTGTGTGATTTCTGAGGGAGGAAGTACTTAAGTTGCACAGTCCTTGGAATGTTAATGGTAAAGGAGATAATTCAGAGGCTTCCTTTACCAGGATACAGGTTGGCTGGCAGCTTTTTGAGGAGCTCTTTGCGGTGTGGGGGAGTAGCCATGTATGTGAAAAACTGCATCCCATTTCAGTCAATTGATGTTTCAAAGTACTGCACTGAAAAGGTGTTTGAATGTTATGCAGGTGAGGTTAAATTTAATGGAGTTAAACTTCTAACTGTTGTTATTTGTAGATCCCCAGACTCCAATTTCACAACATTTTTGCTAAAGCTAGAGGAGGTTCTTGGTTCACTTTATAGGAAATACAAAAAGTTAGTTATATGTGGTGACTTCAATATTAATTGTATAAGTGATTGTGCAAGGAAGATTATTCATATAATCTGATGCAAACCATATTCTTTCAACGAGAGTGCAAGGGAACAGTAGAACAACCATAGACAACATTTTTGTTCATTCCTCATTACTAGAAGGGCATTCTGTTAGCAAAAAGGTGAATAACCTTTCAGATCATGATGCACAAATTTTAACTCTAAAAGATTTTTGTGCTGCAACACGTGTTAAATATAGTCATCAGCTGTTTAGGAAAGCTGATCCAGTTGCTGTAGAGACCTTTGTAAACCTTATCAAGGAACAAGAGTGGCAAGATGTTTATAGTGCTGATACAGTAGACGATAAATACACTCCTGGAAATGGAAAAAAGAACACATTGACACCGGTGTGTCAGACCCACCATACTTGCTCCGGACACTGCGAGAGGGCTGTACAAGCAATGATCACACGCACGGCACAGCGGACACACCAGGAACCGCGGTGTTGGCCGTCGAATGGTGCTAGCTGCGCAGCATTTGTGCACTTCCGCCGTCAGTGTCAGCCAGTTTGCCGTGGCATACGGAGCTCCATCGCAGTCTTTAACACTGGTAGCATGCCGCGACAGCGTGGACGTGAACCGTATGTGCAGTTGACGGACTTTGAGCGAGGGCGTATAGTGGGCATGCGGGAGGCCGGGTGGACGTACCGCCGAATTGCTCAACACGTGGGGCGTGAGGTCTCCACAGTACATCGATGTTGTCGCCAGTGGTCGGCGGAAGGTGCACGTGCCCGTCGACCTGGGACCGGACCGCAGCGACGCACGGATGCACGCCAAGACCGTAGGATCCTACGCAGTGCCGTAGGGGACCGCACCGCCACTTCCCAGCAAATTAGGGACACTGTTGCTCCTGGGGTATCGGCGAGGACCATTCGCAACCATCTCCATGAAGCTGGGCTGTGGTCCCGCACACCGTTAGGCCGTCTTCCGCTCACGCCCCAACATCGTGCAGCCCGCCTCCAGTGGTGTCGCGACAGGCGTGAATGGAGGGACAAATGGAGACGTGTCGTCTTCAGCGATGAGAGTCGCTTCTGCCTTGGTGCCAATGATGGTCGTATGCATGTTTGGCGCCGTGAAGGTGAGCGCCACAATCAGGACTGCATACGACCGAGGCACACAGGGCCAACACCCGGCATCATGGTGTGGGGAGCGATCTCCTACACTGGCCGTACACCACTGGTGATCGTCGAGGGGACACTGAATAGTGCACGGTACATCCAAACCGTCATCGAACCCATCATTCTACCATTCCTAGACCGGCAAGGGAACTTGCTGTTCCAACAGGACAATGCGCGTCCGCATGTATCCCATGCCACCCAACGTGCTCTAGAAGGTGTAAGTCAACTACCCTGGCCAGCAAGATCTCCGGATCTGTCCCCCATTGAGCATGTTTGGGACTGGATGAAGCGTCGTCTCACGCGGTCTGCACGTCCAGCACGAACGCTGGTCCAACTGAGGTGCCAGGTGGAAATGGCATGGCAAGCCGTTCCACAGGACTACATCCAGCATCTCTACGATCGTCTCCATGGGTGAATAGCAGCCTGCATTGCTGCGAAAGGTGGATATACACTGTACTAGTGCCGACATTGTGCATGCTCTGTTGCCTGTGTCTATGTGCCTGTGGTTCTGTCAGTGTGATCATGTGATGTATCTGACCCCAGGAATGTGTCAATAAAGTTTCCCCTTCCTGGGACAATGAATTCACGGTGTTCTTATTTCAATTTCCAGGAGTGTATAATGCTTTCCTCAAGACTTTTCTCGTGCTCTTTGAAAGTTGCTTTCCGTTACAATGTTCAAAACAGGGTACTAGCACAAACAGGCAGCCTGGGTGGCTGACTAGAGGGATAAGAATATCTTGTAGAACAAAGTGGCAATTATATCAAAATTTTAGAAACAGCCAAAATCTAAATGCAGCAGCCCATTACAAACAGTATTGTAAGGTGCTTAAAAATGTTTTTAGGAAGGCAAAAAGAATGTGGTATGCAGATAGAATAGCAAAGTCTCAAGATAAAATTAAAACCATATGGTCGGTCATAAAGGAAGTGGCTGGTCTGCAGAGACAGGTCGAGGATATAGAATCAGTGCGTAGTGGGAATGTCTGTGTTACTGATAAGTTGCATATATGTACAGTATTTAATAATCACTTTCTGAATATAGCAGATGAACTAAATAGAAACCTAGTTCCCACAGGGAATCATATAGCGCTCTTAGAAAAAAGTGTTCAGAGACTGTTACCTGAAATGCTCCTCCATGATACTGACAAGAGGGAGATTGAGTTAATAATTAAATCACTAAAGACCAAGAACTCTCATGGATATGATGGGGTATCTAGCAGAATACTGAAGTATTGTTCCATGTATGTTAGCCCAGTACTTAGTCATATCTGTAACTTTTCCTTTAGGAGTGGTTGGTTTCCTGACCGATTAAAGTACTCTGTAGTGATGCCACTTTATAAAAAGGGAGACATTGATAATGTTGACAATTTTAGACCTATTTATATGCCATCGGTGTTTGCTAAAGTTATTGAGAAGGTTGTATATACAAGGTTACTAGAGCATTTAAATTCACATAATTTGCTGTCAAATGTTCAGTTTGGTTTTAGAAATGGGTTAACAACTGAAAATGCTATATTCTCTTTTCTCTCTGAGGTTTTGGACGGATTAAATAAAAGGTTGTGAACGCTAGGTGTTTTCTTTGATTTAACGAAGGCTTTTGACTGTGTTGACCACAAAATATTACTGCAGAAGTTGGACCTTTATGGAGTAAGGGGAGTAACTTACAATTGGTTCACCTCTTACTTTAAGAACAGAAAGCAGAAGGTAATTCTCCGCAATATTGAGAGTGGTAGTGGTGTTCAGTCCCGATGGGGCACTGTTAAGTGGGGTATTCCCCAAGGGTCGGTGCTGGGGCCACTGCTGTTTCTTATTTATATAAATGATATGCCTTCTAGTATTGCAGGTGATTCAAAAATATTTCTGTTTGCTGATGACACCAGCTTGATAGTGAAGGATCTTGTGTGTAATATTGAAACAGTGTCAAATAATGTAGTTCATGAAATAAGTTAATGGCTTGTGGAAAATAATTTGATGCTAAATCACAGTGAGACTCAGTTTTTACAGTTTCTAACTCACAATTCAACAAGAACTGATATTTTGATCAGACATAATGGGCATATTATAAGCGAGACGGAGCAGTTAAAGTTCCTAGGCGTTCGGATAGATAGTAAGCTGTTGTGGAAATCCCATGTCCAGGATCTTGTTCAGAAACTAAATGCTGCTTTATTTACCATTAGAACAGTATCTGAAATAAGTGACACTTCAACATGAAAAGTAGTGTCCTTCGCATATTTTCATACACTTATGTCGTATGGTATTATTTTTTGGGGTAATTCTTCTGATTCAAAAAGGGTATTTTTGGCTCAAAAATGGACTGTTCGAGCTATATGTGGTGTAAGTTCGAGAACCTCTTGTCGACCCCTATTCAATAGTCTGGGAATTCTGACATTGCCCTCGCAGGCAGTTAATACTAGGCAGAAATCCAATCTGCATGTGGAATGCACTTCCTTGAATCTTGTGCAGAAAGGAGTGCAGTATTCTGCTGCATCCATTTTCAATAAGCTACCACAAGTACTCAAAAATCTTAGCAGTAGCCCAAACTCTTTAAAGTCTAAAATGAAGAGTTTCCTCATGGCTCACTCCTTCTATTTTGTTGAGGAGCTCCTGGAAGAGCTAAAAAAATTAAGCAAATTCCGGTGTTACATTGTGGACTTTCTTTATTTAAACTTGACTTGTCACCCGAATATGTTTTTTTATATTTCATTTTATCTGTTTCTAATATCGTGTTATAATTTCATGTATTAACTCGTTACATGACCATGGAGACCTCTCCTTAATTTGGTCACACGGAACAATAAATAAATAAATAAAATAAATAAATAAACCTTTGTGACAAATCTTGCCCCTCCTGTAGCATTTGCTGCTTGAGTTGGATGAATGTTTCCGTAATGATCTCATGCTTACTAAACAAACCCTTGAAAGTTTCTCCTACTGTTTGGATCTCCTCTATTAATCCTCCTTTTCAAGGGCCCTGAACAGTGAAAATGAGTTACATGAAGAAATGCTAACACTTCTTGAGCCTTTGGCCTGCCAGTAGTCTCTCCCATGATATTATATATATATGAAAATTGGTGCCACCAAGATTATATGTACCTCCTAAAATTGGTAAAGGTATATTACTTGAACCCATTGTTGAAAGCACTGGAGACTGACTGAATGTATGATCTGAGCTAGTACCTGAAGAACATTCTCAGTACTTATGTAGACTAACAAGAACACTTTACTTATAACTTGTGGGTATTAGTAAAACAACATAGCCATTTCAAATTTCACAACACTGATATTTTTGCCAGTTTTTATGTGCTTTCCTCCCCCTCTAAATGGGTGTCACTTGAGCGTCCATAGAGTTAATTACCAAAAAATCTGATGATGAGACAGTGCATATGTATAGGCACGTCCTTAGGCATATAAAACAACCGTGCTGCTTAATAAATCACCATATTTAAGGTAAACCAGTGAGACAAATGTGTGTTGTTTACAATTTTTGTACAGCTCTTCCCATAATTTGTGGTGGTAGGTGCTTCCTTTCCTACATTATATTTCTCAGTTAAGATTTACTGCAGTTGGAATGCATGATGGATTTACTGATTGGGGAAATTGTCATCAAAATATTGAAATTCAGTTGGGCTATTACCAGGATAAGAAATGACATGAGCTCTCTGGACCAGAGTCTGCATGTTGTGCGAGATGATAACTTCTAGTTTCACAACAGCATACATTAACTGTGGCACAAAAAATTAATCCTAGAATCTAATATGTATTTAATCATTTGAAGAATATTGTAGTAACAGCTATTGCAGCAAACATGTTGAATGATAAAGTCGAAGTAATTTACATTGCCAACAGCTCTGTACAGTATGGAGTAATGTTGTGACAGAGACATAGTATTCTAGAGACAGCTTGTCATATCTGTGTAAAGAAATTATATGGTCATGTAAAATTTACAATAAATTTTGCAGTTAATGTTGAAATGCCCTTATTGCATGTGTGTGATTTTCAGCAGCAAGAACTTTAATTTATATTTTTTTATCTGATAGTTAAAAATATCAATGTGTTCTCTTAACTATTATTTTTGTATTATTAAATAAACTGTCACCAAATATTGAATATTATGTTTTAGCCAGATCCAAATATTACAGAAGCACAGACTGCAGAAGGACTGGTGAAAGGCCATGCATACAGCGTAACAAAAATTAAATATCTTGACATAGCTACTCCACGTATGACAGGGAAAATTCCTCTCATACGTCTCCGTAATCCATGGGGAAATGAAGCAGAGTGGAATGGACCATGGAGTGACAAGTATGTACTATGTATGACTTTTGAACCAACTTGTCTCACCCTTTACCACTAAAATGTCCTCTTATAAATAAAAGTTCTTTATTAAAAACAATAAGACCATGGAAAAATCCAGAGAAATACCTAATAAATAGGTAAGACTTGTAAATGAAAACAATTTAAGAGAACTGTGGCAATGAAGGAAAAAAAGAGATAAAAATGTGAGCGAAAGCGAGAAGGTGACTACACAAAATCAGAACAACTGTGAAAATAAAAGCAATAGCTGGCTCAGAGCAACATATTTGCAGGAAAGAATGAAATGACAGAAAAACTTATCTTTTGTATGACTGTTCTAGTTTTGTATTAAACATCTCTTCTAAGACCAGTTATTTTTGTTAAAAAGTGAAGATTCTGGTTTCTATTTTCAGTGTTACTCAAGGTTTACTAAATTTTTTGAGTGCTTGTGGTATTTTCATTTCGTTGTTCCACAGAATGGTGAATGCTAGCCTACCATCTTCAAATGTTTACCACTAGTGCAGTAATAAAATATCCACTTTAATTTTTCTTTAGAATTGAATATGTAAAAACCCCTGTTTTTCCTCTTACCAAAACGAAGATGTTTCTTTATCATACTTATTACTAACCCAGGTTGAACTGGATACTTCCCAAATAGGACAAAATCTCCTACTCATGTGAAATTAAAGCTAAGTTATTGTCTCACTGTCTTCTGCTTTCACAGTCTTTGTCATTATTTGTAGTTGTCTAACAGAATCTGTCTTCTGACTGAGGTCTCCACTAACCCTTGGACTGCTTATTGTGTGTTAAATTGTGGCAAAACTCCTGTCCCCAATCGCCCTAGCTTTGTTACCATGTAGAGTTGTATTTTTACTCAGTTTTTCTAGTAGCTGTTACACGCTTGGTCTGCTCAGTTGGGAATTCCTGTCTCTGTTGGCTGTTGTGGTCTTCTGTTGAGGTTTCCATCTTTGTGTTGGGTTAAGACTTGTTTCTATGAAGAAATGTCGTGCCATTGCGGTTGTACAGAGGAAGAAAACTTGGAGATTCTCAGTAGAGCTGTTGGTGAGCATTAAATATCTGACAGAATCTTGAACTTACATACCTGAGCCATGTACAGCAGTTCGTTCAACAAATCTATCTGTTTTTATAACAGGTGAAAGATCTTCAGAATCTGAAGTCCCTGAAAATGAAGGTGAGAGTATGGATTAGAACAAGACTGAACCATTCCCTTATTCTCTGGTATGTGTAAAAGTAGATAAGATTAAACAAATAGATTTTGCTTGTACTTCAAGGCAAGATAGTAAGATAAGAGAAACTGTTTGTGATACTGGAAGTTCACTGACCAAATTGGATCAACGTCTACACACACTTCAGAAATGGAAGATATGGGTCTTCTTTAAGAAACTGAAAATATTTCTGCATAATGATCAGGCTAAGAATATTTTGAATTTTTAAGGTGCTCTTCTCATCAGGGTGAAAAAATAATAAAACACAACACATTGCAATGATACTACAGGTGCAATATTTCATTTCCCACAGGAGTGATATGGCATGCAACAAGGCTCAGCAGGTAGCAACAGCTTTCCATATAATATATCAGCCTTGTCGCAGACAACCTCCAAACATGTCACAAATTTACTAACCTAGAATGAGGTATCACTCTCTTTAAGGGATTAAAAACAATTTAGATGTATTGGATACATTTAATATGTAGCAATTCATGATCTAAGAACCACTGTGTTTAAATTGGTCTATGAAAATATTTTTGCTGCAGACTTTGCAAAATACATGCTGTGTTTTACTTAATTTCAAAGTATCCCACTAATTATATCCAATAGTGAAAGGAAAAGTAGTGAATTATCAAACCATTATATTGAAGTACAAGATATGAAAGAATTAATTCTTTTTACCAAATAGTTTCATCAAAATGGAATGAGAAATAGTATATTGAAGAACATGTGCAAATCACATAAAGTTTTTAATTTTTTATACAAAATAGTTAAAAAAATTTACGAAACTAACTACAAAGATGGTTGTCGCTTTCTGATGCATCCGTCCCATCTCCCCATTTTCAGGTGCCTTTGTCCCGTCGCCCCGTTTTCAGGTGCCTTTGTCCCTGCGCCCCATCGCCCCGTTTTCAGGTGCCTTTGTCCCTGCGCCCCTTCGCCCCATCGCCCCGTTTTCAGGTGCCTTTGTCCCTGCGCCCCTTCGCCCCTTCGCCCCATCGCCCCGTTTTCAGGTGCCTTTGTCCCTGCGCCCCTTCGCCCCATCGCCCCGTTTTCAGGTGCCTTTGTCCCTGCGCCCCTTCGCCCCATCGCCCCGTTTTCAGGTGCCTTTGTCCCTGCGCCCCTTCGCCCCATCGCCCCGTTTTCAGGTGCCTTTGTCCCTGCGCCCCTTCGCCCCTTCGCCCCATCGCCCCGTTTTCAGGTGCCTTTGTCCCTGCGCCCCTTCGCCCCATCGCCCCGTTTTCAGGTGCCTTTGTCCCTGCGCCCCATCGCCCCGTTTTCAGGTGCCTTTGTCCCTGCGCCCCATCGCCCCGTTTTCAGGTGCCTTTGTCCCTGCGCCCCATCGCCCCGTTTTCAGGTGCCTTTGTCCCTGCGCCCCATCGCCCCGTTTTCAGCTGCCTTTGTCCCTGCGCCCCATCGCCCCGTTTTCAGGTGCCTTTGTCCCTGCGCCCCATCGCCCCGTTTTCAGGTGCCTTTGTCCCTGCGCCCCATCGCCCCGTTTTCAGGTGCCTTTGTCCCTGCGCCCCATCGCCCCGTTTTCAGGTGCCTTTGTCCCTGCGCCCCATCGCCCCGTTTTCAGGTGCCTTTGTCCCTGCGCCCCATCGCCCCGTTTTCAGGTGCCTTTGTCCCTGCGCCCCATCGCCCCGTTTTCAGGTGCCTTTGTCCCTGCGCCCCATCGCCCCGTTTTCAGGTGCCTTTGTCCCTGCGCCCCATCGCCCCGTTTTCAGGTGCCTTTGTCCCTGCGCCCCATCGCCCCGTTTTCAGGTGCCTTTGTCCCTGCGCCCCATCGCCCCGTTTTCAGGTGCCTTTGTCCCTGCGCCCCATCGCCCCGTTTTCAGGTGCCTTTGTCCCTGCACCCCTTCGCCCCGTCGCCCCGTTTTCAGGTGCCCTTGTCCCTGGCACCCTTCGCCCCGTCGCCCCGTTTTCAGGTGCCTTTGTCCCTGCGCCCCTTTGCCCCATCGCCCCGTTTTCAGGTGCCTTTGTCCCTGCGCCCCTTCGCCCCATCGCCCCGTTTTCAGGTGCCTTTGTCCCTGCGCCCCTTCGCCCCATCGCCCCGTTTTCAGGTGCCTTTGTCCCTGCGCCCCTTCGCCCCATCGCCCCGTTTTCAGGTGCCTTTGTCCCTGCGCCGCTTCGCCCCATCGCCCCGTTTTCAGGTGCCTTTGTCCCTGCGCCCCTTCGCCCCATCGCCCCGTTTTCAGGTGCCTTTGTCCCTGCGCCCCTTCGCCCCTTCGCCCCATCGCCCCGTTTTCAGGTGCCTTTGTCCCTGCGCCCCTTCGCCCCATCGCCCCGTTTTCAGGTGCCTTTGTCCCTGCGCCCCTTCGCCCCATCGCCCCGTTTTCAGGTGCCTTTGTCCCTGCGCCCCTTCGCCCCATCGCCCCGTTTTCAGGTGCCTTTGTCCCTGCGCCCCTTCGCCCCATCGCCCCGTTTTCAGGTGCCTTTGTCCCTGCGCCCCATCGCCCCGTTTTCAGGTGCCTTTGTCCCTGCGCCCCATCGCCCCGTTTTCAGGTGCCTTTGTCCCTGCGCCGCTTCGCCCCATCGCCCCGTTTTCAGGTGCCTTTGTCCCTGCGCCCCTTCGCCCCATCGCCCCGTTTTCAGGTGCCTTTGTCCCTGCGCCCCTTCGCCCCATCGCCCCGTTTTCAGGTGCCTTTGTCCCTGCGCCCCTTCGCCCCGTTTTCAGGTGCCTTTGTCCCTGCGCCCCTTCGCCCCGTTTTCAGGTGCCTTTGTCCCTGCGCCCCTTCGCCCCGTTTTCAGGTGCCTTTGTCCCTGCGCCCCTTCGCCCCGTTTTCAGGTGCCTTTGTCCCTGCGCCCCATCGCCCCGTTTTCAGGTGCCTTTGTCCCTGCGCCCCATCGCCCCGTTTTCAGGTGCCTTTGTCCCTGCGCCCCTTCGCCCCGTTTTCAGGTGCCTTTGTCCCTGCGCCCCTTCGCCCCATCGCCCCGTTTTCAGGTGCCTTTGTCCCTGCGCCCCTTCGCCCCGTTTTCAGGTGCCTTTGTCCCTGCGCCCCTTCGCCCCGTTTTCAGGTGCCTTTGTCCCTGCGCCCCTTCGCCCCGTTTTCAGGTGCCTTTGTCCCTGCGCCCATTCGCCCCATTTTCAGGTGCCTTTGTCCCTGCGCCCCTTCGCCCCATCGCCCCGTTTTCAGGTGCCTTTGTCCCTGCGCCCCTTCGCCCCATCGCCCCGTTTTCAGGTGCCTTTGTCCCTGCGCCCCTTCGCCCCATCGCCCCGTTTTCAGGTGCCTTTGTCCCTGCGCCCCTTCGCCCCATCGCCCCGTTTTGCCCGCTGCCTTCGCCCCATTTTGCCCGCTGCCTTTGCTGCACCATTGACACCCCCCCCCCCCCTCCTCTCATATCAGTAGTTCATAGAGGTGGCAGAGCTCCAGGGAAAACAAGATTTTCTTGAATTAATATCTCTCTCAAGAATTGTACAGTGCAGTGAGATACACTGAAAATATTGATCTGTTGAACATTAATCCCCTTTGATCATGTTTGGATAGTTAATTGCCTTAGTTTTTTTACTTAGTTTAAGTGAATGCCGGAGTTCACCAATAAACGTACCATCAACGTTTTTTTCTCATATCTGTACAATGCAAAAATGTGCTCAAGTAGTAAGACCACTCTTCTCATATGACCTTGAACTATGTCCTGCCATTGTCCTTCATGATTTATAAATAAGTTAATGATCGATAAATATGCTGTGCAGAAGGAAATGCCAGCCTGCTATAAATGAAACATATACTAACACATTACAAGGAAGAAGATTTAGGGTTTCTTCAAATACAGTGATCCCTATGGGAGTGATGCATCTGGGGCTGAAGTATACTCAGAGATTCCAAGTAGCATTCATCTTCAAGATCCTATCAATTCAGGTGTTTCGGCACCTCTGTGATGTTCTCTTGAGAGTCTAACAAATCTGTGACCATTTGTGGTGCCTTTTTATGTATGTTTTAAATATTGTATTTTACTCCTATTTGATATGGCTGCTACAAACTTGAGCAATATTCTAGGGTGAGTAGCATGTGCGCGCGTGTGCGCGCGTGTGCGCGCGCATTTTGAATGCTCTTCATCTTAAAAGGCCACATCTCACTTTCATGAGTCAAAACAGTTAATAAAAAAAATCTATTTTTAACATTCTGCTTCATACACCTTGGAAGCTTCATTGCGAAAATTTATTTAGTTCATAAACAGCACTAGAGAACAGCTTTACACTTCTAAATTACTTGACAAAAAAGTCTCTTCTCCAGGAGAGGAGGAGATGATGAAACTTCACAGGTTGAGAATGTATGTGACATTATTTCAATGAAAACAAAAAAAAGTTAAATTTACAAAGACCTTTTCAGTATGACCTCACGTATTCATACCATATTGCACCCATTATGGCCTGTATGCAAGCACTGATTTGGTGAGGAAGGGTTTTAGAAACCCATTGTATCCTCTACTAAGCTGGCCAACAACTGTTGTAACTGGTCTTTGATAACATAGATACTGAAGCTGGGCTGGAGTTGTTTGAACTGATCCCACGTGTGTTCTATCAGGGCAGATCTGGATCTTACTGCCCATGGGAGTACCTGATCATCATGCAGACAGTTCATAAAGGCATGTGCCATGTGTGGGTGAGCATTGTCCTGTTGAAGAATGGCACCATCATACTGTTGCATGAGAGGTAATGAACAAGGATGTAGGATGTTCATGAAGTACTGTTGTGCCATCACAAATCCTTAAATCACTATGAGTAATTTCCTGAAGTTGCACCAAATGGCTCCCCAAACACTGAATCCAGGAGCAACAATGCTTTGCCTTTCCAAAACTTTTGAAGAATTGGAACTCTTCCATGTCACTACCATTATTGCTGGTGATTTTCGTCTGTAGTAGTGCAGAACCAGGATTGTTAAATACAGTGCCACATCATTCATCAGCAGTCATTGCTTCCCAGTGATGCTAATATTCAGAATGAAGCCATTTTTGTTTCGGCATTAATGGCAGCCTAGGGTTAGAACGGTAATCCCCTAGTCCCGCTAGTCACTGACCAATGGTGCAGGATGAAGGAAAATTGCAGGGAGTCCATTCCTTGTTCTCAGATGGCAGGTGCTGATGTGAAGGAGTTATAGTGTGCTTTGTGCACAGTGCAGCAATCTTTCCTAGTGGTGGTCAGATGCGGATGACTGGAACCTTGTGACAAATATGCTTACCCTCACATTTGGATGCACTGCAACATTAGGCCACTGTCACTTCTAAATGCCCCACAAATCTGGATGTTTCACAAGGAGAACAGTCATCAAGTGCAGACTCACACTGAGGGTCTTTCAAATTCAACTGGGTGCTGATTACTCTTCATCACACAAGTACGTGGCATCTGTGTGTTATTCACAGTGATCAATCAACATCTGATGCTGCTCACACCCTTTATATACCCTACCAGACCTGCTAACAAAACTCAACATGAATGACGCTAATGCACTCTTGCGCACATTCAGAGTGTCGGAGATAATGCAGTCTGACCATTTATGTATCTGCCAATGGTGTGTAATGTACGAAGTTACACTGACATCCAACCATGTTTTCTGGGTGCTTCACTTTTTTTAACTGGTAGTGTATTTATTGCCTTTACTGCCCATCCAATGGTAGAATTCATTAGCCTTCAGTGATAAATTCTCGTAGTTCATTTTTTTCTCAGATTTGAAAAATTGGTCTGAGTTAAAAGACCAGTTTTAGTGGATGAAGGAATATTTTCAGATAGTGAGAAAAGATAAAATTTTCTTGGATCTTGCAAAAGAAACACATTATAAACAGGTATTCATATAACAGAACTGGTATCATTCTAGTGAATAGTCTGTCTTTAGCAGCTATTATTATTGGAAGAACTCTTAAGAATACTGTTTCCATTTGCCAGGGCTTACAGGTGTGAAAGATGACTTTTGAATATGGTGGCAATTGAAGATCTGAATGGAACTGATATGTTACTTTCAGTGTTCCATGGCAGATGCCAAACAAAATATAAAAAAGAATTGTTACAAATAAGCATAACCAAACACCCCATTGACTCATAATTTTTTGTTTTAGTGAAAAGAGTAATAAAAGCCTGAGTTTAGTGTTCAAATGTTAACTAGGTATTATAAATTATTTCACTTTGAAAATAGGAATGTTAATTTTTTTACAATCTAATGTTCCATTGGATCCCAAATATTGTTTCCAGTATTGGGTGACACATAATCTCATTCAGGATCAGGAACCACTGCTTTAGAAGTTTCTTAACGGAGACTGTATGTAGTGGGGTGTCATTCCCATCACAAACTGTATTACAAGGTACATATCTATCCACAGTGGTGCCATAGGTTCTGGAAATCAGGGAATATCAGGGAATTTCAAACACATCAGCAAAATGAGGGAAATATCATGGAAATTTGGAGGGAAAAAAAAAACGCTGAAAAAAGCTCGTTTTTGTCTCAGTAGATGAAATGGTTTGATTACTGAGGTGTCATAAATCGTCACTGGCTTGGTGCAGGCCGCTTCCCTACTCCCTCATTACTACTGCTACTCCACTTCCTACCACCCCTCAGCTTGCAGTCAGTGCTGCCACCATTTCTTGTCCCTAGCCTAGCAGCTGCCGACAGGAGGCATGAGGAGTGGTTTGTTTGGATATGATTCTCAGAGGCTGTAGACACAGCGGTCTTAGACAGTAGTTGTGTGTGCACGAGTTGTGTCTGAGTGACTGTGTTAATGTGTGTGTCTCGTTTTCTGACAAAAGCTATGGCTGAAAATTTAGTTGAGAGGATGACTGCTTTTTTTTTTTTTCCCACCCTGTCTATAGTTTAGCAATCATCTTCAAGAACAAGTTGTCTGTTGCATGGATTGATCACAGCAGTCTCAATTTGACAGGATGTCTGTGACTCATGAATAGCTGGCCGCACGAGTGGATTTCTGTAGGGGGCCAAAACCGCAAGTTGTTTCTGCAGGTATCTGAAATGGATGGGGCCTGTCGATCTGAAGCCATTTGGTTGCCACTAACATGCAGGCCCTGCCCATTTTCATGGTTTGTCCATAGACAC